>NC_091178.1:10067497-10256454 GCF_040958095.1 Procambarus clarkii
AAAATTCCAACACTAATTTGTACATTAACTAATTGGTATATAATGTATAATTAAATTCCAACACTAATTGGTAATGGTATATATAATAAACACAGGTTAATGTTGCCAAATTAACATATGGCAAAATTAACATATGACAACATTAACATGTAACAATATTCACTAATGCAAATGACCTCAAATGAGAGAGAAAGAGTTATTTCTACATTCATAAGCAATGACACTTTGGCATCACCTGCTTGTTTATCTAGCTATATTATTTAATGTTTAGAAATAACTTTTTCTCTGATTCATTCTGTGCTAATATAATTTTTGTGGACGCTGTTGTATATATAATTGGTGTCTTTGTGTAGTGTGTACGAAGAATCATTGCTCTATGATCCATTGTGCACACTGAATTAAAAATTGAAAAATGAAAATTAAAGACCTGCGGTCTTTAATTCTCTAATTTAGAGTAGAGTGATCCGAAGTTAATATAGTCATGTACAGTAGCATTGGCAGTACAGTAATAGAATACACTTTGTTTTAGGTTTGGTTCTCATATTACTAAACACACATTTAGTACCGGTTAGTACTTAGTAGAACATAAGAGTATAAGAACATAAAGAGTAAAGTGAACTGCAGGAGGCCCTTTTGCCTATACAAGGCAGCTCCTATTTACAGCCACCCTAACTCATTCATAACATAGACTTAAAACAATCCAGCTATCCGAGGTCAGTTATAATACCCGGTAATTTGTCCCATAAACCTACAACCTTTGTTTCCAAACCAGTATTTACGCAGGTCTTTTCTGAATCTAAGATAATCCAATTTATATATGTTGATTAGTGTCCTATTTAATGCAGATTTTTTTTAAATCTTTTTATAAACCTTTTGTATATCCTTTCGTCCATGTTTGTACTCTAATCATTACAGAACCTATTACTCGTCTTTCTTTAGAATCTAAATTAAGTATTTTTAAATCTATACATAAGGACTGTCCCGGATTCCTAGGATAAAACTTTTCCATCCTTCTCTATACGCGTTCAGGTGTATTAATGTCCATTCTATAGTAGAGAGACCCACTTCTTTGTCATTACTAGACACCTGGCCTGTCCCGTGTTCCCTTGGCCCAGTCTTCTCCATAATCTTTGTTTGATATATCTGAAAAACTTTGTGATTTGCGTTTGCTGGCCTTGCTATACATACTTTAATATTTCTTATGCTTTTCTTATTTCTTTTTTACTTCTTAATTTGACAAATTGTTATTTTAGATAGACTTCCACATTCTTAATCGTAGCATTCTTATTTTCCGATACGAGTGTTCAGTTCCATGGTTACCCATTTTTAGGTTATTGTTTCTCGACCAAGCTAAGGTAATTATCAGGATAAAGCACTAAGCCATTATGACTATATAGCCCTTGGAAAAGATATGAGGATAAGCTACGGGCTATTAATGCCACCTTTTGGGTAGCTTAATCTTTATGAATCAATCTATGAGGATAAGGATTTAGACAAGGACGGAACGAAGGAATGGTGATCAACCACTTGGACGGTCGGGGATTGAATGCTGACCTGCAAGAAGCGAGATAGTCGCTCTGCCGTCTAGTCCAAGTTGTTGGGCTGTGTATTGACCTAATCAACGAATGTAATATACACTTCTTGGCTTTACTAAGAATAATTGTAAATGAGGTATAATTTGAATCTACATTGTAATCCATTGTCCCGTCACCCACCGCCAGACCTTCGCCACGTCCTAAGAACTGCGTGCTTTAAATATTCAAGTCCGTCCAGTCAACCCTTCTCAGGAAACTCCTTAATCCCTCAAAATCAGCTTGATGGAACTCTTGACACTCTAGCATAGTCTCCCTCACAAACAACGTTACGTGCTGTGGTAAATCTGATTAACTGTGATCGCTATTTTCCGACTCACTCCCTATTTCGAGGTATTTATTAGTCATCCTGTTAGCTGGCACTAACTCTTAAAATATTTTTTCCTGTATTGGTTCATTAATGTGTTGTTTAAGGAAGAAATCATCAACTAATTCTAAAAAAAAAAATCTGCTTCAGCATTCTCAGTTTTGTTAGTCCAGTTAATTTTACAAAATTATAGTTGCTAATAACACATTGTTAGAGCTAACATTGTTAGGTTTTAACTATTTTGTCGAAGTTTAGAACTTATACACTTATACACAACTCCTAGTATTAGTCTATCATTGTCTTCATTTTAATCTTATCCATATTGTTTCTGGGTGTGACTCGGTTTTGGCTCACCTCTTTGGCCGTGCACATTACATTGTCTCTGATGTATGTTGCTACTCCCTCCCCTTGCTTAGCCTGTGTATCAGGTTTGTAGGGATTAGTTTTGAAAAGTTTCTATTCAATAAGCCGTACGCTGGTAGGGGTGCTGATTGGTGGTGGTAGTCGCTATTGGTGATGGTGGTCACTCTTAGTGGTGGTGATCACTATTGTTGCTGTTAGAGGTGGAGGTGGTCACTATTGATGGTGGTGGTCGCTATTGTTGGTAGTCACTGTGGTGGTAGTGATCACTGCCGGTGATGATCATTGGTGGTGGTGGTGGTCCCTGATTGGTGGCAATGGCAAATAGGTCGTTTTAGTCTGAAATACGTGATAATAACTGTAGATCTTAAGCAACATACTAAATACTCTTAATCCACGAAGACGTCACTGATAAAGCTTCAGGATTAATTAAATTTTGTAGTTTAAGACATAAGGTAATATACCAAGAGAAAGTGAAGTCAAAATGACTATATAGGCCGTGGATGGAATATGAGGACAAGGGGCTGGGATAAGACGGAGGGAAGGAACGATGCCTTGCCTCTTGGTTCATTGGGATATCGAACAGCGACCCTGCAACAAAAACGAGTTAGTATAAAAACTGTTCGAGCAAGCTGCACACGAGAGCATCTTTATAATACATAGCAGTGTTGTTAAAGTCCTGCCATTAACGCACTTAAAAGTTAACCAGGTGAAATATATTGTGAAGATGCGTCATATTATACAATGTAATCTTTATTTCCCCGAGTCTGATGAACTAGGGCTGCAACTTTTTAACCAATACAGTACATAAATTGTAATAATATTAATTTGGATATCCGAACACGTTTCAGTTAAGGCTTATAATATATGTCTTATCAGAAATTGACTCGCTTTTCTTAACGCAGTTACAGACGTTATGAATATGAGTTTGCTGACGAAAGTTAAGAATAACTCATTATTTTTGTCCTTCGATTTCCTTAAAAGAATTAATTTAAATTTCATCTCTTGGATCCTTTAACCTTAGAGAAGGTTAGATCTTGCGAACTTACAGTTTGCAGGATCATTTTGTAATCAAACCCTTAAAACAAATGCCATTTTCCGAACATTTCCAATAAACTAAAAACGTCAATAAAGGCTTCTCTTGCTCCCACAGAATGGCCGCATTTCCCCAGACTGTAACGGAGATGGAAAGGTCGACTGTGTTGACTTCGCTCACATACACAGGCTGGGGCTCAACGGCTGCAGACGCGCGTCCTTCACCGAAACAAATTACTACAAGAGATTTGCTTCCTGTTGGAAGGTGGTCACGGAGGCAAAAAGGTTCTAGTCAATAATTTGTCTGACGCAAAGCTGTTAATAGTCAGCCTCGGTGTGACGCACATTGTCTAGTGCGTCACGCAGGGTGACATTATTTAATACCTGTATATAGGGATAAAACAAAATTGATACATTTGTTACTTTGTTAATGACTACGGAGTGGAGGCTTCTTACCTCTTAAAGTCACATTACTGAGGTTTGGATGATACACTTGTTCAAATATGCATAATTAGATAACTCGAATGTCTCTATTATAAATCGACTCTATTATAATATTGTCATGTTTTATTAACTTTGTTAATGCATTTGTATGTAAATAGTGTACGGTCATCATAGAGGAAACATTCCTAGTACTGTCTGGTGCTTTACTAAATAAATTACGTTTTATAATAGTTATTTGTTAACATTTGTTTGTTAAATAATTCCTTCACGCCAGGGTGGCACCCCAGGGAACGCTAAAATTTACAACTGGGCAGCAAAGAAGTGCCTCTGGAATCCTTCCTTTTAAAAGGGTGTTGGTGGCTCAGTAGGTATAGCTGTGGGCTAAAGTTTATGTGGTCGGCGGTTCGAGGCTCTGATTGTCCAAAAACAAACAAAAAAATCTTATCGAATTGTAAAGCTTTCCAGTACATGATATTTTATTTTTTGTTTTAAACTTTTGAGTTAAAACTAACAGAAATTTGATCAAGCCTAACCTAACCTAACAGAACCAATTTGGAAAGAAATATTTGAAAATAACGAAAATCACTCGGCCTGTTAGGCAAATTAGGCCTTGTTTTCTAGGCCAGGTAGTGCGATTCAGGCTATTAGATACGACATATATGTATATATAGATACGACATATATGTATATATAGATACGACATATATGTATATATATGCTGACTATCATATCTTGGATAATAACATTTCAAGACTGATGGTTCGAGTGAATATGTTTTCTATCCCTAAAAATGTACATGATTTTAATGAAGCCTCATTCCACCATCGAAATATTTTCAAAATACGTAGGAACTCCTACGACAATATAATTTAATATTACCTGTAATTAATATTAAGATTACCTGTATATTACCCAACTAATCGGTGTACTTGACAGCAGTGAGAAGGAAATTAGTAGTGGGTTGCTGTGTATTTAAGCTGTAATAAGACTGAAACGAGTGTTTGTGCACTTACTAATAGAAGATGGCATTATTTATGCAGTAACTGAATCTGCTTTTGAATAGGCGTCCGTAAGATTTGAAGCATTCCTTACGGCCGAACTTGTGGATCCTCACAAAGTCTTCGCAGTTAATAACGCCGTCGCCGTTACAGTCCTGTGAGATAATGTTTACTTAAATAAAACATATATTGCTGGAGCTATCTTAAGGTATTGCTTACATGAGTGTGTGTTTTGAAGGTCGCTTAGGAAGACTGAGAGGCAGGAGTAGCCTGGCGTAGATAATATTTAGGCGACAACGGAATAACGTAACCTATCCTATTCCTAATTATACACAAAAATTATAATTTACAATAATATATCTTGATTTACAAGAAAATTAAATTTTTGGTCATGCAGCACGTTAACGAATGCATCTTTTGGGGGTCTCCAACAGCTTCGATGACCATAGCCTAAGGAATGAACATTGGGTAAAGTTTATGAGGATTAGACATCATTCACACCATACAGACTCAGGCTACATCATTCACCCCATACAGACTCAGGCAGCAGCATTCACACCATACAGACTCAGGCTACATCATTCACCCCATACAGACTCGGGCAGCATCATTCACACCATACAGACTCAGGCAGCAGCATTCACACCATACAGACTCAGGCAGCAGCATTCACACCATACTGACTCAAGCAGCAGCATTCACACCATACAGACTCAGGCAGCATCATTCACACCGTACAGATTCAGGGAGCATCATTCACACCGTACAGATTCAGGCAGCATCATTCACCCCATACTGACTCAGGCAGCATCATTCACACCATAGAGACTCAGGCAGCATCATTCACACCATACAGACTCAGGCTGCATCATTCACACCATACAGAGTCAGGCAGCAGCATTCACACCATACAGAGTCAGGCTGCATCATTCACACCATACAGAGTCAGGCAGCAGCATTCACACCATACAGAGTCAGGCTACATCATTCACACCATACAGACTCAGGCAGCAGCATTCACACCATAGAGACTCAGGCAGCATCATTCACACCATACAGACTCAGGCTACATCATTCACCCCATACAGACTCGGGCAGCATCATTCACACCATACAGACTCAGGCAGCAGCATTCACACCATACAGACTCAGGCAGCAGCATTCACACCATACTGACTCAAGCAGCAGCATTCACACCATACAGACTCAGGCAGCATCATTCACACCGTACAGATTCAGGGAGCATCATTCACACCGTACAGATTCAGGCAGCATCATTCACCCCATACTGACTCAGGCAGCATCATTCACACCATAGAGACTCAGGCAGCATCATTCACACCATACAGACTCAGGCTGCATCATTCACACCATACAGAGTCAGGCAGCAGCATTCACACCATACAGAGTCAGGCTGCATCATTCACACCATACAGAGTCAGGCAGCAGCATTCACACCATACAGAGTCAGGCTACATCATTCACACCATACAGACTCAGGCAGCAGCATTCACACCATAGAGACTCAGGCAGCATCATTCACACCATACAGACTCAGGCTACATCATTCACACCATACAGACTCAGGCAGCAGCATTCACACCATACAGACTCAGGCAGCATCATTCACACCATACAGACTCAGATTACTCTATGCTCTTGACTTACTTTGCCATATTTTGCCATGTAGTTGCGGATGGTCTTCACGGAGCACGTGTAATCGTGAACACAGTCATTAAAAGCTGCAAAATTATAAATTTTATTAATTAGTTTGATAGCAATATTTTCATGTATTATCTCGGCACGATTATATTTCAGTTACCATTATAGTCCTGCCAATGCTCTTGGAAGATAGCCAACTCTAACAAGGTTACATTTTAAATAATTCTATTAAAATGATCAATTTCGACAAATTTTAAGCTAAAGCGTAATAATTGTAAATATCTAAAAATTGGACATTATAAAACATTAGATAACAAAAACCTGTATGTTAATGTAAAGCAAATAGTCGAAATATACAACTGAAAAGTCAACTTAAAATTGGGCCATAATTAAGCTGCACCATAAGGTACGTATGTCACATATGCACGTATTTAATAAGTCAATATTGACTGTAAGAAAGTGCGAGAATGGGTTGAAGGTACGTACCATTTTCTGCATAGGGGTCGTCCCTTTCGTTAAGAACGGGTTTGCCAGCTTCATTCCAGTAGGGTTTAGATATGAGGAAGGGACCACAGACCTTCAAGTTAACAGAATGACAACCCATAGCCTTGTTACAACGAGTGGACGCATCGCACAAGCACCCTAAGCAATCGTCAGTCATTTCAATGTCAGTCTGACCTGCGAGAGTAAAGAAGTAGGATTAACAGACGGTAGGTCGTTGCATAACTTAATTGTAACAAAATTGTATCAACCCGTCCTCATCAACAAAGGCCAAATGTCCGTTAAATCAGCCGTCGAACCCTCTTGTTTATAACAACCCGTCTACAGACCATGTCCATTCCATCCAGGGGTCGAACCCAAAGACGTATTCGTAAATTTTAACATGCCGTTCATTCAAAATAGGAATTGTCTCAGATATAAATTAATATTGTTATATATTAGCACACTGTGCATATTTAGGCATTGGTTACGTTAGGTTAGGTGTTTAGGTTTTGTTGGCGATTACTTGTATTTGACAACCCGTCCTCGATTCAAGTCCATTATATCCAGCGGTCGACCCCACAGACGCATTCAGAAATTTATGAATGCGTCTGTTGTAATTTTTTTAATTGATAAAAGAAAACCACAAAGTACAAACAAAAAAACATACACAAAAAAACACGAGTACATACATGATACACAGAATACAGTATACAGTAATACAACAGTTAAAGAACATAAACACAAGAATAATCTAAAGTGAAAGACACATGATACAAAGCATATAACAAACCCCAACACGGGCACATAAGACAAAGCTAAAAGCAGTACAAGACATAAGGCATTAATAACAGAAAACAGAACCACATAGGGTTAAGTACAAAAAACAAACAAAAGCACAAAAAACATGTAAACGACCAAAAGGCCGTAAGAACACCAGTACATAATATAAACCACCACACCACTAAACACACCACTACAGCAGCACAATAGCACAACCAACCACGCATACTACACACACAGCCGGAAGTATAAAACCACACCCAACCACACAGAACATGTACAGGACACGAACACACAAACACATGCAACCCCACCCCACACCCACGCACCCAGGCGCAAGCAACCCCACAACACACCCACGAACCCAGGCGCAAGCAACCCCACAACACACCCACGCACCCAGGCGCAAGCAACCCCACAACACAAACACGCACCCAGGCGCAAGCAACCCGACAACACACCCACGCACCCAGGCGCAAGCAACCCCACAACACACAACAGTCAACGAGGCGGATATTTCTCAGGAAACTTCCACGACGGATACTTCCGCTTATATGCCTCCCATATTAAATACTCCAGTTCGGTAGGGGAACGGCCCTCACGACACTGCGGGTACTCCATATACTCGGGAATCACCACATCCGGCGGGAGTGGTCGCCCCCAACCACAGGACACCGAAGACGAAGAACCCGACTTGGAAGGCAGGAACACCGCCGCCGAGGAAGCAGGAGACGCCGGGGGGGGGGGGTAGAAATAGCCTAAGCTACTCTATCCCTTTGAGATGTATTTATTGCTTATCTCAATAAACATACTTGAACTTGAGACGCCGGAACAGCGGGCGGAGGCTGCCGAGGCGGCAACACCGCGTCCGACAAAACAGGAGACACAGAAGAAATGGCCGGAGACATGTGGGGCGGCATAACCGCCGCCGACGAAACAGGGGAGATGGGAGGGGGCACGGAACTCTTAGAGTGAGCAGTTTTCTTCAAGACCACCACCAGGTCGCCACGTCCACTCTCAACCTCGCAAGGGGGAACCACCCCCCACGGGGAATCGGAACCATCCGTCGCGGGCGATGCACCCGTAGCAAGAGGTACCGGCCCCACACAGGCCCCCACCCCCACACGGGCCCCCACCCCCACACGGGCCCCCACCCCCACACGGGCCCCCACCCCCACAGCAGGAGCCACACCAGGGGCCCACACCATCCACCGGACCCACACCAGCACCAGACGCACCTTCCTCGCACTCCACAGAGGAACAGCTCTCAGAAGAAACATCAACACTTGCCGCATCCACACATTCCTCTGCCCACGAACGAGGAGACAAATCACCCGTATCTGTACGCGAACGCTTGGGGACAGGTCGTTGATCATCGGAGCTGTCACCCCCGGCAGGAGGCACCCGAGAGGAGCCGGCGGCAGGCCGCCCCACAACCGGGGTAGCACGACCCCACAGAATGTCAGCCTCAACAACACGGGGGACGAGACCGCCACCCACAGAGGAGACAGGAGAAGGAACAGGCGCGGCCGCAGGAGGGGAAGGGTCCAACACAGGTGAGGGAGCCTGCAGAGACGTCGAAGGCGCAGATTCGGAAACAGGTGCAGAAGCCGGTGGAAGCGACGAGACAGACTGCGGGGGCGGAACCGCACACACCACCACCTCGTCGTGTACACCTCCATCTACACATGCCTGGCCAACAGTTACCACCGGGTCAGCAGGCGGCAGAGGAACCTCCCCACCCATTCCAACACGAGGCGACGGGTCCTGTGCCACCAACGGAGGAAAATCCTAGTCCTGGAACAAATTAACAGGTGCAGCCGCGACCCCAGTGCAATCAGCTGCCTCTCAATGCCACAACAAAAACATTGTCGAGGCTGTCTTGCGTTGAACGCCCGCATGGTGTAACCCATCAAGGTCACCGCGGAGGGAATAGGAGACTTGAGCCGCAGGCCGAGAATCCGGGTCCCACACGAGACTCCACGCCACCTGCCGGCAGAGACGGTGTTCATCCGGATGGAAACGACAGTCCCAAACTTGCCAAAATACCGTCGAAGCAAAGCCTCCGTAAATTCAAACGGCACACCATGCAGGGCCACATACGTTACCGAGCAGCACTAGTCAGAGATAGTGACGGTACCACCGTCCCCAGGGAGAGGAAGAGAGCGCCCATCGTAATGGGCCACGAAGTCCCTATAGCAGCCCGTCCTCCAAAAACGGGGTGGTAAATGTAAGAAGACAAATAAGTGCAATTATGTACTATTCATAGCAGTTAGGAATTGTACTTATTTTCACTTAGTATTAAATCGTAGTCAAATATATTGTGAATATTTGAGTTTACCAGAAAAACTGAATAGAAAACCACAACCGCACCTAACCGTCTTAGTTTTTGAAGATAATAATTTTATTGTTTCTTAATTACAATTAGTACTTAACCGATAGCTATATTGATATTATAGTTTTATAAAACTAATAAAACAAAATTAAAATATGTCAATAAATTGTAAAGTAACTCAGGATATTTTAAAATTTTGTATAAAATCTATATTGTTTAATAAACCTGAAAAAGAAATTGCTGATATTTAAAATGTGTGAATCACAAATTGAAATTAAGAATTTTATTTTACAATTTTGAGTGTCTTAACAGAAAACCAGGAGAATTAAATCTGGGGAGGAGTTGGGTAAATGTAACAGCCCCATAAGTGTAGTTATTCACTGTTTAAGACAATCAGAAAATGTACTTATTACTCTTAGTATTAAATTATAGTGCAGTTATTCACTGTTTAAGACAATAAGAAAATTTACTTATTACACTTAGTATTAAATCGTACTGTCATTTCGGAGGATGGATTGCCCTATAGAGAGCAGCGGAGTTAAACTTGACAAGTGCCCGATGGGAGGACAGCAGTTGGAGCCCGTACACATCGGCAACACGCACACGCAGCATATCCAACAGGACAATCTCAAGGGTAAGACGCACGTCCAGAAAATTCCAGACCCACGATCTCAGAGTGGCGAATAGGGGGGGGGGGTCCCCATGGTCCCCATGGCGCCGCCACAACAACACCCTCCCACACGGAACGCCTAGCAATGACGGGAGCGCTTGGCGAACACGTCTTGACCCCCTGGCGGTCAGACCAGCCACGTCTGTTGTAATGGAGTCGAGGACGGGTTGGGAAATGCTTCACCCACGTACTAGGAAAACAAATAATCACCAACAGAACCTAAACATCTAACATATATATGCAAATATATTAGAATATTCATTTATATTTGAGAAAATTTCCGTTTTAAATGAACAGTATGTAAAAATTTATGAATGCGTCTGTGGAGTCGATCGTTGGGTGTAATGTATTTGAGTCGAGGACGGGTTTCCTTGCTTATCAGGCAAGGGGCCTGACAGCTGAGTGGACACCGCTTCGGGTTCGTAGTCCTGAAGTTCCGGGTTCGATCCCCGGTGGATGCGGAAACAAATCGGCAGAGTTTCTTTCACCCTGATGCCCCTGATACCTAGCAGTAAATAGGTCTCTGGGAGTTAGACAGCTGCTTCCTGGGGGTGTAACAAAAAAGAGGCCTGGTCGAGGACCGGGCCGCGGGGACGCAAAGCCCCGAAATCATCTCAAGATAACCTCAAGATAGATGTGGTATGCCATAGTCAGGAACTGGAAGCCCCTGTAAGGCTGCCGTAGGTTTCCTGGGCCGAAGCTGCCCCTGCGGTCACCCAGCCGATGCTTTTTTTGTTTCTTTGTCCCTTAACCCAATGACCGAGCAACATGCGCATCACCCATTCAAGTTCAAGTACGTTTATTGATACAAGGAAAAAAATACATCCCAAAGGGATAGAGTAGCTTAGGCTATATCTACCCCCCTTCGCATCACCCATTACTACACTCCGTCATATATCTGCACTTAAACAAATACACTTAAACATAACTCAGACCTGTGACTTACCATATACTAAGACGACCATGATAGCAGCCGTCAACCCAATAAGTACCGTCTTCACTATAGACATGATGTCTTCTTTCCCCCGTCTTCTATTTCCGCTCAGATATTTAAGCAACCAGCCAAGTATTGCGTAAATTGATTTCTGGAACAAATATAAAAAGGCTGAGCAAGAAGATGTTGAGGATCGTCTTAGACAACAACTGGACCCAGACTGACTGCTTAGACAACCTAAGGGATGCTTCAAGCCGGCTCAGCGAGGTGACCTTGGCAACGCGGAAGTTGCATTTGTGTGTTTGCGATATTAGGAGGAGGTGCTGGAAGCAATTATTGCAGTCACACACATTTGTCGACATAGTGCTGAGAATATCAAATGCTTCTCTTTGTACAACGCATTTATATGTTATATTTGGATGGTGGTGAGGGTCGTTGGACTATTGCAAGCACGGGTAGACACACACTGATCAGCGAGGTTACTTCACATAGCTCAATAATCCTCATATACTTTCCACCATTCTTATGTTCTTGCTATGTGTTCAATATGTTTTAGACGTTTTCCTTCTTTAGCTGAGTTTTCATGTGTGGTAAGAAAAGTTAAGGAAGGAAGCTTGTGACTACACCAGAGTGCCGGGCGAGGGGGATTCGAGCAGGCCACTGTGAGTGGCAGTCGGGCGCATCCGGTAGCAACAGTTAAAGCCAACAAAACTCTTAAACATCTTTTAATATTCGTATTCAGTTTATCAGAGATGATTAGTTATTTGAGGTTTTCTGTTTGCATAGTCGAGAGCGTACAAAACAGTCACAAGTTACCTGATGAATAAAATGTGAATGCAATTTTTGGACGAGTGAAGGATAACAATCAACATCTGTATTCATATTGACGCGCATATGTATTGCTTTGCTTGTAAGTTATGTATTATGTGAGCTATTATGTATATATAAATATATATATATATATATATATATATATATATATATATATATATATATATAATATACGTATTATCTCACACGAATCTTCAGCAACAACAGCTACAGCAACCCGTCCTCTCAAATACATCGCATTTTGACGTATGAGGGCAAAATAACGTAAAGCATTTTGACTTTGGGCCAAATATACCTCTAAGGCCAAAAAATTTTGTACTGAAAATCACAGCGGCTCGTAAAAGTGATGTGATATTCCGTTTTATATTTATGGGTCCTCGGTTAGGTTAGGTTTGGGCAATTTAGTACATCACTTTAACGAGCGGTTGTGAACGCTCGAACGGACGGGTTGTGCCGGCCAGCCACGAAACTCTGGGACACCACACGAGAGAAAACGATGTGTGCGTTGCTCTTGATTGATTCGACCTCGATAGCAATGCCATAGAAATAAATGATCCTGAAATGTGGAATAAACTCCAAAATGTTACAAAATACTCTTCGAAGCATTTGCCAATTTAAAAATTAAACGGATAGGCACTAAAATGAATGACATTCCAGTTACAATGTATACACACCATTGTGTGTGTAATGTGTGCAATAGGAAGCTTTCTTGGTAATCTAAACAGCTTTTTTAAGACTAAACTGGAATATGTAGCACCGACCTTGAATCCATACCTTATGAAACATAAAACAACAATTTTGGAAAACGTGTAGTGGTGTGCAACTAGATTAGTGCCAGAACTAAGAGGGTTAAGCTATAAGGACAGGCTGAAGTTACTGGACCTCACAGTCTTGGAGGAAAGAAGAAATAGAGGAGATAGGATCACAACATACAAGATACAGAGGGGGGAATAGACAAGGTAGACAAGGACAGCCTCTTTAAAGTTTATAGAGAGTAGGACAAGAGGACACAACTGGAAGCTGGAAACAACTGAGTAAAAGAACTATAAGAAAATACCCTGTAAGAGTTGTCTACAAGTGGAATGCACTGAAAGTAGTTGTAGAAGCCACCTCCATCCACAACGAGGTTCGTCAAAGAATTTCAACCTCAGAATAGTTAAGCTACAGCGCAACAGGTACAAAGCTAGTAGACGGGGCATGAAGAACTAGACCTCACTTCCCAGGAGTCACTAATAGGTAAGTACGTGTCTACCACTGTATAACTAATATACCATTCTGTATAACGTATTTTCTAGTATGTATAACGTATTTACCACTATGTATATTGTGTTTTATGAAGCTGTAGTCACAAATCTATAGATACTTGTTATGAACTGTGTATATTAGAATTAAACTAGCCTAGTTTCATCACATACGTGAATTTGCATACCAGGTTAGTAAACAATAATTATAGCAGTGCATTTAGCATTTTCAGTATGCAAATGCAGTTTCGAATTAAGTAAATCCTCAGTATGGACAAATTAACGAGTAGGCTTGTAATCTCGCCGAAAATGTATGTGGAAATTTACTTTTAATTATTTTGTGTGCTTCTTTGCATATTGAAATATCAGTACCTAAACTGAAATAGCATATACAATTTTGGTGTAGGCCTAGGTCAATTTAATTGGAGTATAAGAAGCAAAGAGTTATAACCATGTAAAGTTTTAATGTACCTATATGTTCCAATATAGTTTGAGTTGTTATTACTAGGTAAATTAAATTAATATACTTTAATAAAGAGTTAGATAAGTAATTAACTGTGTATGAAGGTTGCGTCTGTGTTAGACCCAGAACCCTTGAGAAAGAAGCAGACAGAACTCTAGTCCAGCAATCAGCTTGCAGCGCTGCCCTGCCACGTCTCAGGCCAGTTTAAATGGATAGAATATCTGCTCTGAGTTTGTTGTAAACCCGAGAATTATATAAAATATTTTGCTGTAATAATGTTCTTTAGGGTTGTAGATGATGGATTGTCATTCAGTAAGTTGGACGGGTAATTTATTCATCCAAGCAGTTTTTGTAAATGTGGCAACAACCTGAATGTAGGGGAACAGACATGCTCCCTTGTCTAGAGTTAAAAGTCAGTTGTTCTGTGGATACTGTGAGAGCAGGTTGTGAGGCGGCTTGTGTCCGCTGTCTTGCATTAGGTATCCCTTAATTTTTATTACTTAAGTATTGTCTTTAAAAAATGTTTCGGTAGTTAGCTAGTATTTGCTCACGTGTGTGCTGCCGACATATTAGTATGTGGCCAGGCAAAGGAATTAATTACTGGAGTAGTCGTAGTCCTTGTAGATTGTGATTAGAGTGTGTAGCTGACACCTTGATTTCAATGGTTAATGTTTTGTTGTATGCGAATGTGAACAATGTAATATAAATCATAGACCTGAACCAGATATGGTATAAATTAGTGCTGAGACATATTAAGTGTGTCTCATTAGCCTTCCCGGTTTGGTGCCTTCATTTCATAAATACTTATTTAGATATATATATCTTCCTGTATTCATTATGGATTCATCTTCCGCATGATGACTTCTCCCGTCTTGGCAACTATAGTTCACGACAAAGAAAAAAATCTTTCTGTAATAAAGGAGTTAAACGTACTTTCATGAGCCTTACTTTTGTTTAATAAATTATTTAGTGACTAATTTAATACTAACCAAATATATTACATTCATGTGAATATGTACTGTTTAATTTTAACATCCACCTTGATGTTTACGTGGTTTTGATCTTTTCAAGGCCAGAATTAACCTCGAGTCGCTATCCGATCTGGAAGTCGTCGACCAAAATGACTGTGGTTGCCTCGCGGGTGGAGGAGAAATGTGAGTATGCATTACATGGGAGGTTAGTTTAAGTTTAAGTAAGTCAGTCTGTGGATAAATCAGTAACTTCAATTCTTATATCCACCTCTGGTTGTTCTGCTGGGCTTCCATAAAGCTAAAAAACCAGATACAAGGGTTACCTTAAGACACAGAAGAAATTACCAAGGTTGGTCTGAGTTTAGTTATTTTTCATGACTGGTCCACTAGCATACAACTTTAATATTGATGAGGTGAATGATGCCACTCGTTATTTTTATGTTGCTTCGATGCAATAATGAACTTTGCTTGAATTACGATTTGTTTTGTAACTACTGTTTTGTATTGTTATTAATATTTGATTTCTATCACTTTGAAAAAAATCTGTTGTTTTTTTCTCTTAATAATGTGTGATTTTAAGTGTATATTCGATAACTTTACAAAATTACTATTGAACAGTTCAGTTTTCTAGTGATATAAAACACATAAATTAAAGTTTTTTATTTTTTTTATTTTTACATGCAAGCATGCACAAAAGGAAAAATAAAAAGAAAATACAATACAACATGGTAATACATGAAGAGAATACACAGGGGAAAGTGACAACATAAATTCAAATACATAAAGAAGAACACACTCTGCAAAACACCGGCCCCTCCACAAACAAAGGGAGAGGCACGGGCACAGAAGACAGTAGGGCTAATGTCACAACCAGGCCACGCCCAGCACCAGCAACCACACCATCCCTGGGAGCGGGAGCCACCACCTCCCACTGTGGAGAATCCCCAGGCGGAGAAGGAACGGAAGGCACCCCCGAGACCCGGGCACCAGCATCAGCAGGCACATGAACCTCTGCCACCACCAACCGTGGAGACAGCGACACATCCGGTTCCACACCGTCAACTCCCAAGGACCCACAGTCATCGAATTCCCCAACATCGGCCCAGGCAGACGACGAACGCCTGGAACGCTTGGGCTCCGGCCGGAGATCGTCAGAGCCGGAAGCGGACCCAGAAACACGGGTCCCACCAGCCGGACTAACAGACGCCCGACGCAGAACGGCAGCAGCCTCTACCACAGGGGAAACCGGCCCACACACAGCAGGAGGCTCCGCAGCCACCCCAGCACCCAGCACATCCGGGACCCGAGGCGAGAACACAGGGCCAGGCGCAGCAGCCGAAGACGAGGAAGAAGACGGCGGCGCGTCACAGCGATCACCAGGAAGGCCTTCAGGAGCAGCGGAGACAGCGACAGGAGCACGTAGGCCATCCGACGGCACTGCAAGACCCGGAGGAGAGTCTGCAACAACCGGAGGAACGTCCGGCGATGTATGGGGAGCCGCATCTGCTAACTGAACGCTCACCTCCTCATCCCCGGAGACCTCCTCCAGAGGGAGCGGCGGGAAATCCTCTTCCCGGAACAAGTTGACCGGAACAACCGGATCCGCAGTGCATCCGGCAGCCTGATGCCCCAACATGCCACACCGGAAACAAGTACGGGGTTGCCGGGCATAATACACCGGCACGTAGTACCCTAAAAGTCGGACAGAGGATGGAATTGTCCGACCTCAGGCGCATCCCGAGGGTACGAATGTTCGTCTTCACTTGCGCATATTTCCACAAGACAGCTTGTGCATCCTCACACTGACGACGGAGCCAAATCTCTGGAAGAAGCGCCAGAGAAGGGACTCAGGGAATTCCATGGGGGGCCCCATGGACGCTCACAATACGTCACGGCACCACTCCGATCAGAAATGGCCACAGAACCAGTGCCATCCAACAACTTCAAGGTACAGCCCTCGTACCGCCGGAGAAAGTCATGGTACGCCTCCTCACCCACAAACTTGATGATCACCCGGCGAGCAGTCACCAGCTCAACCCCATAGATCTCCACGACCGGGACATGTAGCACGTCACACATGACCTGCTCTACGAGAGGATATCCTGCACAGCAGGAAAACTCCAACCCCACGGAGTTTACCCTCACGACAGCGGGAAGATGGCTGCTCATCGCAAAAGTGCCACGTCAACACCAGTCAGGGACAGCAGGGAGGGTAGAGACACCCACACCCCCTACCGGCGAAAACGGCAACCACCCCAAGCTGCCGGAGCGATCAGACGACACGTCCCTCACCCTACGGCAGCTCAGGTTGGACTCCCTAAATTCAAGTGAATGCCTAAAGAGAAGGATGACGAAGTTAATCCAAGAATTGGAAAACCTCCATTAAGAAGGTTTGAAAAGAGATTTGAAAAGCTTAATTTACACTCCCTCGTCTGAAGAATACTGGATGACAGTAGTCACTATTTACCTGAATTTACCCGAGGGCCCCTATCTCTTTAGTGGCCTCGCCGAGGACAGGAAGCCAGCGGCTGTCGAGAATAATCCTGTTTGTCCTTACCATTTTGTCAAGCTGTATTTTAAACTATATCGTTTTGACATTTACGGCTTCGGCGGGTAGAAGGTTCTATGGGTTTATAACTTTGGGTGAAAAAGCATCTCCTGTTTTCCGTCCTGCGTTGTGACTTGTTGAGCTTGAAACTGTTGCTCCTTGTTTGTGTTTAATTTGACCTTTTGTAGAAGTGGTCTAGATCAATATAATACAAATTGGTTAGTATATATAAATAGGAACTGCCTCGTATGGGCTAATAGGCCTTTCTTATGTTCCTTGATTCTTATGTTCTTATTTAAAAGTTACTATGAGATCAGCTCTGTCATGTCTGGTTTGCAGTGTTGTTAACCCTGTAGACCTTAACCGTTTCTGGTATCAGAGTCGACTTAGTTCAGAATGATTTTAGTCTTTCTGAAGATTGAGTGTCCATGCTTGGATACAATAATCCATTTCGGGGCGCTCCATGCAGAGATTTACATAATTATATAACTACCTTCTTTTTTTATTCACAAGGAGGCACCAGAGGCAACGAGAGGGACCAGATTTATTCCCACAACGGCTGGTGACAGAGGCTGCATAGGTTCTTTGTCATCCGCTTACTAATATTTAAATTAAACACTCGAGACATCAAATCCAGAAAGGCCGGTATTCAGGATCGAGAACGAAGCTGGGGTAACTGTGGAAACGCTGAACTTGGTAAGGAAGTACCTAAAGCACATAAAACAGTTATAGTAAGGGTGGATGTTTTCGAACTGGTGGAATGTGACAAAACACAACTAAGTGAGTACGTGGGGGTCCACCCTCAAGGCTCGGTTCTAGCACAACTGATATTCCTAATTTGTGTGACTGACCTTCCCGAGGGGAGTGAGATTGTATATGTCAATGTTTGCACACGACTCAAAGATAATGAGGAATGTAAAAAACGAAGTAGCCTACAAAAGTTACAGGAAGACTGGCAACCTTCTGGAGATAGGCAGCCACTAATGGTTGCTAGAATTCTGTCTCAAGAAGTGTAAAATAATGAAGATAGAAAAATGAGAAGGGAGACCAGAAGATATCTACACCATTAGGGAAAGGCTACAGGAATCGAAAAGAGTGAATATAATTTCAACAATAACATCGGAGGCATAGATGAACAGGGTAACATCAGCAGCATAAAGACGCAGTCAAACATTAGAATGACGTTTAGAAACCTAAATCAGAACTCTTTCAAAAGCAATCTGCACAACCTTTGCTTGACTAATACTGTTATATGCATCACCGGCATTGAATCTGCACCTTGTAATGCGTAAAACCAAAAGTTAAAAATACAGGTGTTTGCAACAAGATTTGTGTCAGAACTAGGAGAGTTATGAAGGTAGGTTAATGAATTAGATCTCACAACCCTAGAGAACAGTAAAAAACAACAGGAGGGATATGATCTCATCATACAAAATACTGAGGGGGGAATAGACATGGACAGCCTATTCAAATTGAGAGAAATTAGGGCGAGACGACCTAGTGGAAACAGGAAACACAAATGAGCCGAAGACATGTAAGGATATACTCGTACTCTGAATGGGTTGTGGAAGCCACCTACATCCACAAGACACGATTCTACAAGTTATTCGAACAATACAATATTTAAATTATAATGCAACAGGTACAACAAGACCAGTAGGTTTCAGGAAAATTCCTGCGCAGGCCCTAACTGGCTGGACCACTAAGTGTTGCTTGTTACTGCTTTACTTGGGCGGAGTGTCAGTATTTATGACTCGTATGGTCGCTTCAGTAAGATTTTGTCCCATGTGTTTTAACAACTTCTGCTTTGTTGAATCTAAGTTGAAATCTTATTGGGTTTGTAACTGTGTTCACCGCATATGTAAGTTGCTTAGACCAATACTGTCTACTTACATAAGTTAGACTTTACTTATAGTCGTTGTCGAACCCATTGTTGATATAATCATAGGTTAAACGTGCCTCTGTAACCTTTTTCCATTAACGCCAATTGTTTGGGTATAGCCTATAGTTTAATTAATTTAGTTCATTTATTATACACCCCATACCCATCTTGTGGGCGGTAGTGGAAAGGATTACAGAGGAACATAATGGGCTCAGGGACTGAACCCCACAATTCATTTAGCTAAGCAAGTTACAATCTTGATGAGCTAGTTACAAAATTCAGTATAAGTCGTCACTTCAACAATGGGTTCGAGATCGACCACAAGTTCAGTTTCTAAGTTAAGCAACTGACGTGTGGAGAGCTAGTGTCACAATTGATATGTTTGTCCTGCACACCGCCCCCCATCCAGTGGGCAGCGGTGGATAGGTTACAATCACTCAGTTACTACCTACAGTTAGCAGACTGGGGATATTTAGCTAAAATTTCTGATAGCAGATCATTTTGAATGAAATATTTTACACATCGTTGGAACATTGGTTTTAGAATTGTCTCAAAATTCACGTATCTTTTCGCACTCCATCACATAGTGACGGAGGGTGTGCGAATAATTTTGTTGACACAGTTTACATTTGGTCAGGTCTACATCGGCAGATAATGAGAATTCCCAGAGATACTTGTAACCGAGTCTAAGCCGAGCAGTAGTAACATCTAGAAGTCTGCTGATTTTATTGGATGATCCATAGATGTGTGGCTCTTCTTGCATGATAGTATGATGATAGATGGAATTACTGGTGTCAATTTCACTTTGCCTCAGATCTACAAGATCTTGTTGAAGTTCTCTGTGTACTGCTGCTCTCAGATTCCTCATTGACAATCCAAGGTTACACTCAACGGCTCCTTTAAAGGCAGATTCTTTGGCTAACTTATCAGCTCTATCATGCATTCGGAGGCCAACATGAGATGGAGACCACATGAAATGGACTCTGTTACCATCCTTATTAATTTTGTTGTATTTGTGTCTAGCTTCGGACACGAGCATGTTACAGTTATGTCTTAAAGAGTTGAGAGCATTTAAGGATGATAAGGAGTCACATACAATTAATGTATCAAGTTTGGAGACTTGTACACATTTCAGTGCAAGGAGCAAGACAAATAGTTCGGTCTGAAGGGTAGAGGCCCAGTTGTTTATACGGACTCCCCACTCAAAGTAGAAGCCATCGCCCATTGTCAGGACAGCTGCACCCGTGTTGCGGTGTAGGGAACAATCAGTGTATATGATTTGAGAGAGAGAATGCTCTGTGGACAGAGCATCAATATGGCTTAAGGCGTTGAGCCTATAGCGGGTAGCATAGTAAATGAAATACACCGGACTGCAACTCATCGATATAGAAAACGGTGGATAAATTCAGCATCACAAAGGACGACGTTAAGTCTATTTTAGGAGTAACAATGACAAAATTGCTAATATTTATTTATTTATTTATTTATATATATACAAAAAGATACATTGGGTTAGAGAGAATACATAGCATAGTATTTACAATCTTGTAAAACCACTAGTACGCGCAGCGTTTCGGGCAGGTCCTTAATCTAACAGATAATTTTAAGTAGGTAAATTCTAGCAGAATTAATAAAATGATAACAGATACATTGCAAGAAAAAAATGAGATGAGAGAGAAAAGTAAGTATATTAAAGCGCATTGGTATATTAAAGCTCTGGTTGATTACATTGACAACTTGATTGGTAATTTAAACATGATTAACAGACACCGTACAGCAGATTGATAGCACATATAAGAAGACAGTAATGATCACATTGGTAAAGATGTTCGGATTGGGTACATAAAGATAGGGAGATTGGGTAGCAATAGATACAGTGCAATTTTAAAGCAACACGGTAAAAAACTTATTTATTTATTTATTTAAAGCAACAAGGTAAAAAACTTATTTATTTATTCACCACGGAGAACAGTCTCCGTGGTGTAGTGTGGTAAGACACTCGCCTGGCGTTCCGCGAGCGCTTTGTCATGGGTTCGTATTCTGGCCGGGGAGGATTTACTGGGCGCAATTCCTTAACTGTAGCCTCTGTTTAACGCAACAGTAAAATGTGTACTTGGGTGAAAAAACGATTCTTCGCGGCAGGGGATCGTATTCCAGGGACCTGCCCGAAACGCTACGCGTACTAGTGGCTGTACAAGAATGTAACAACTCTTGTATATATCTAAAAAAAAAAACTATGCAGATGAGATTAGGTACTTTTTAGTTTTGTTTTTGAATGACGCAAAAGTTGGACAGCTTTTCAATTCATTAGGGAGTGAGTTCCATAGACTGGGTCCCTTTATTTGCATAGAGTGTTTACACAGATTAAGTTTGACTCTGGGGATATCAAAGAGATATTTATTTCTGGTGTGGTGATAATGGGTCCTATTACATCTGTTCAGGGAGATTTTCAGAGCAGGATTTGCATTTAAGAACAGGGTTTTGTAGATGTAATTGACACAAGAAAATTTGTGGAGTGAGATTGCTGAAGAAACTCCAAATGTTTAGCATGTTAAGGGAGTTAAACAAGGGGGCTGGGTGTTGTCTGAAAGTAGAATTTGTTATTAGTCTGATAGCAGATTTTTTCTGGGTGATGATGGACTTGAGGTGGTTTGCAGTGGTTAAACCCCATGCTCAGATACCGTAATTAAGATAGGGATAGATTAGTGCATAATATAGAGAGATGAGAGCAGAGTTAGGTACATAATATCTGATTTTGGAGAGTATCCCAACGGTTTTAGAGACTTTCTTAGTTATGTGTTGTATGTGGGTGCTGAAGTTGAGTCTCTTGTCTAGGAATAGGCCAAGAAACTTTCCATCATTTTTATTCCTAATGTTTACATTATCTATCTGAAGCTGAATTGCATTTGTTGATTTGCTTCCAAATAAGATGTAGTAGGTTTTTTTTTATGTTAAGTGTTAGTTTATTGGTTGACATCCATAAGTGGACTTTTTTTTAGTTCATTATTAACAACATCATTTAGTGTATGTGGGTTGGGGGTTAGAGTAGATGAGGGTAGTATCATCAGCAAACAAAATAGGTTTCAGAATGTTAGAGACATTAGGCAGATCATTGATGTATATAAGAAATAGGAGAGGTCCCAAGATGCTGCCCTGTGGCACTCCAACGGTTATTGGTAGAGTGGGAGAGGTTATATTATTGATGGTTACACATTGGTATCTATCACTAAGATAGGATTGGATATAATCCAGTGCATGCCTCGGATTCCATAATGATGGAGTTTACGTAAGAGGTAATTGTGATTAACAGTGTCAAAGGCCTTTCTCAGGTCAATGAAGAGTCCAATCGGAAATACCAATCGAACATCAGTTTGTTAGGGTTTTATAGATCCATGGCAATTTTAATGTTATTTTCTTACATTGATATTACTTACTCTGGGACACAAGCTTTACGGCAGCTCTATACGCTACCAGAGAGAATACAAATCCTTGCCGAAATACTATACGTGAAAATACCTAATGCCAAAGCAAAATTTTATAATTTGTAAAGAATGTTGAGCTTGCCTCATTCAGAGGATAAGTAGCCTAGTTTGCGATCAGCGTGCGAATTATATACAAATAAAAGCATTGTAGCCGTTAAATTGTTAAATGCTTAAAAAAATGCTGGTTAGGTCGATTGAGCTACGAGTAGATATCGGCAGCGATTCTGAGGGTGGAGAGAGGACCAAGGGGACAGTGAGGAAGGAACAACAATAGTTTACAATATGATTTATTGAGTAAAGCACCAGACAGTACTAGGAATGTTTTCCTCTATGATGACCTGCACATTATTTACACACAAATGCATTAACAAAAGTTGGCAGAACATAATAGTGTTATAAAAAAGAGACACTGGAGTTATCTAATTATGCATATTTGAACAACAATGTATGATTCAAACCTCAGTAATGTGACTAGAGGTAAGAAGCCTTCACTCCGTAGTCAATAACAAAGTAACAAAGGTCCCAAAAGACCTTTGGGACCCAAAAGACCTTTGGGACCCAAAAGACACTTTTCCTCACCGAAAATAAAGTTACTCCGGGCATCATTACTGATGTTCTTTCGTATAAGAAATTACATTATATACGTTCATATAATACTAACTTATTCTTTTAAACAAATTTTCCTTTCCAATTTCTAATGCATTGTGGGAAAAATCATAAAGGTTTTCCTATGACTGTGAATAAATTATTGTATGAGACTAGTGCCTGTCAATAATAATTCATAAACAGAAATCTAGAGATTATGATTGTTGACATTGATGGTTTGATGGTTTACATAAATTATCTCGTTGACCTCTGTTGACCCAAAATTTATGGCAAGTGGCGAATTCTCCCAGTTTGGTTAACAGGGAAATATGTCAGCCACATCTTTCATGCAGGAAGCGGAGTTTAGTTTGATAATATTGGTTATGCACATCACCAGCTGTGTGATAACACTTTGAGCCTTTGTTGTTTCCTGTCGAACACAGTTCTCCGTTATAAATAATTGGGTGATTAGTTGTTTATAAGCGTTGATATAATAATTCCGGCGAGGCTTTCATGAAGCGTTCAGACGGGTAAATATTGCTTGGTGTGGACAATAACTAGCTGGGTGACCGCGTGGACAGCTTCCCTATTGGCTAGGGGGACCCCGAAAAGCCTAATAGGCTCCGATGTCCCCGACCGTGAGGGCACCTTATAAACCATGTAGAGACGTGGAGCAGCCAACTAATCACCGGGACTTTTCTTCCAAGGGCCAACATTGTCCGAGTCTTGTCATATATAATCTCTAAGATGAGAGGATGAATAACTATGAATAATGAACCGGAAGCGAATAAGACCCGCCGCCTAGGAAGCCTTTAAGGCGCCAGACAAATTAATTTTCAGTCTAAACAGAAGCCGCCTCGACGACCTTCCAACAGTTATCAAATCTCTTGAAGAAGGCAGTGCCAAGCATGGAAGAATCGTGACAGCCAAAGCCGCCCAACATGTGCATGTAAGCGAAGTCTACGCAGTTGACCACACCGTCCCCATTACAGTCAGCGGACACCCCGGCACCTCCCTGTTGGAGAGAGAACGTTGTTATCTTCAGCATTTAAGTATTTAATGAAGTTTACCTCCCTGTTGGAGAGAGAACATTGCTATCTTCAGCATTTTAAGTATTTAATGAAGTTTTTCTATCATTAAAAATAATAAACAAATATAGTAACTAGTTAAAAGAAAGTTTGACTAGAAAGCAATCCTGCTAATTGAATACGTAAATGTGGTAAGCTTTTATTGAATAAGTATGAGCGTTATTAACCTTTATCAGCAAAAACTATATTAAAAACATTAGTAACCGTGTTTATCAATATTTCATTAACAATAGTAATACTATTTTCTGAAAAATATATTACATGCCTTAATTGAAAGTGCTAAAACATTCAAATTAATATTATTACAATTTAAATACTTTGATGGTTAGAAAGTTGCAGCCTCAGTTCATCAAACTGGAGAATAAAGATTACATTGTATAACATAATGAATCGTCACGATATATTTCACCTGGGTACCTTTAAGTGTGTTAATGTCCGGACTTTAGAAACATTTCTCAGAATCATTAATATGCTCTAAAGTGCAGTTTACTCAAATTATTTTTAGATTTTTTTTTTTAAACTGGACTACAAAAGTTTAAGCAATCCATCGGTGATTTCTTCGTAGATTACAGTGGTTAACGTAAGGGGTTAAGGTTAAACATTCTTATAATGTATTTTATTTTAAAACGTTTTCTTCACCATTACCACCACCAGTCACCCAATCCATAGTTACCACCATCACAAGTGACCCCCACCATCGCTCAATGTGTCCCCCCACCAACAACAATTATATTAGTCACCTCAAATCACTGCAACAAACCGAAGTAACCACTACCAATAACTACCACCACCGTCACCAGCACTCACCAACACCAACAAACAGACCAGCTGCCACTAATCACCAAACCAGTAGTCCTTCACCACCACACCAATCACCAAACAATCATTCCAGGCACCATCACCGCCAGAACTTTGTTGGTTTAGTTTGGTGTTCGGTTTAAGGCCTATCAACCTCTGGATTAAGGCCAACACAATAGTTTACTGGCCAGCTAGTAAGAATTCGTTAGTGCTGAATATGATTAACGACTGAAGTAAACCCTGTGTATATACTCCGAAAAGCGGGATACACTTCTCTGTGTATGCATGTATCCGTTGATGTTTTTTTATCAACGAATATTTCGCAATATAAATATAATAGGCATTAGGCCTAACACCAAACCAAGTTTTCACCAAGGAATATTTACATCTAGAAGTGTATTCAACATTTCCTTTTATTAACTCAAGAGTTTACCTTAGCCCTAGATTTTGTTCATAATAAATAATTCACTGTGATGGCCTTAATAACCTCCCCACGACCGATAAGCCAAAAGCCCAATTACCGAACCAGAAGCCTCATCCTCTCGAACAATCACCAAAAAGGTGAAGCCAAATTTTTAGTGTACATGACCGTGAATGTTTAGTTCTAAACTCCTGGGATTAACGTAAACTTGCAAGCACGAAGCCTAATGACTTTTAGGCTTTAGACCTTAACACCTTAAGCATAATATATCAGAAACCAAAAGATATAACTTAGGTGTATCATGCTGTATGAGGCTGCCGGTTACACACGCCAAGAGATAACATAAGGATTGTACATGGGCAGGTCATCCAAAGATTAAAGTCATGCTTCAAGTATTCTTAATTTGGAAAATTATAGTTATGAAATTACAGTATATTTAGAAGCTACCATTTATTTTCACAAAGAAATATTGGAACTATTTTCTTGTAATAAAGATGTGAAAATTAGTATTACTCAAAATAAGACACCAAACCTGGTAAAAAAAAATGTGAATGCTGTATTTCAATTCACTCAGGAATTATAGGCGTAACCGTTAATGTAACCCAATTTGTACTAAATTATTTATTTATTTATTTTTATTTATGTATACAAGCGTTCTTACATTCTTCTACTTACATAATTTTAACTCTCACACCTTCTTGTATCTCACACACTAATGTTGAATTTAATCCCCGGGGATGTTGAACATGCAGCCCATCCTCCGAATAGACAGTACGTTTTAATACTAAATGTAATAAAGTACAATCCTGACTATCGGCATAGTACATAAATACACTTAATCGCCAGCATCGCACCAAAATATTGTGAATATTAGAGTTTACCTGAAAAGCTGTATAGAAAACCACGACCTAACCTCACCTTGGGAGTGTAGGACAAGCATGTAAATAACATTTATTGCTTCTTAATTACAATTAGTACTTAAAATATAGCTATATGGATATTACCATTTTATAAAATTAATAAAACAAAACTAAAGTCTTTCAATAATTATAAAGTAACTCAGGATTCTTTCAAATTTTGTATAAAATCTCTATTGTTTAATAAAACTGAAAAAGTAATTCTTTATATTTAAAACTTTTGTATGCAGAATTGAACACGAAGACTTCAACCTATAGATTTTAAGTGTATTAACAAAAAATAAGCAGATTATATTGGGAGGTAAGTGTAACAACACAATTAAGTGTATTTATATACTATGCAGATAGTCAGGAATGTACTTATTACATTGAGTATTAAAACGTACTGTCTATTCGGAGGATGGGTTGCAACATGTCATGACAGCTCCTGGCTTACATTGACTTGTGGGTATACATAAGATTCTTAATATTAACTCTGTAATGCCCAGTGATAAATATAAGGATTTTATTCCCTTCCTTTAGTCTGAGTAAACACATTATTGTTAAAACTTGCCAGGTAGCAATATTAAGCGTTCCCCATTTTTAAAAGTGCAATCAATCTAGAAAGGAATTATTACTCTACCATTATATAATCTCAAAATATTTGGCAACCTCATACAACAACATCACAAAAAATTCATAAGTTTAGAAGGGTGGCTTAGAAGTTTATTATACTACAACTAATTATGGTGGGTAATAGCGAGGATGAGTTGAGTGGCGGGTACTGGGGAGTGTAATAAGACTGAGATAAGCGAGTGATCCTACTAAATAACGCCGAGGCGAGCGCGGCATTCTTCAAATTGCTTTTCGAAGATTCCAGTAAGCGGGGCAGAGCATCCGTTCTGGCCGTGCTTGTGAATCCTCACATAGTCGACGCAGCTCACAACGCCGTCGCCATTACAGTCCTACATCATAATGATTACCTTTTTATAGCACACCCCTTATACCATTTGCAGTAATTCAAGGTATTGTTTACAGTAATGTGTGTGTTGTCAAGGTCGTTCGGGAAGATTGCGTATCAGTTCTTTAAAACAATTTGTAAATTTATAAAATAATCTTGGATGTAACTAATATATTACTCAATATTCTTGATGGGTGATTTTGGACAATTTATGCATTCAGGTTTGAAATTTATAACATTTTTGTGGGAATGTAATATAGTTGACAAAAAAATTGTGGAATTATTTCGGGGCAAGTAACAGTTAAATTATTACTGAAGAGATATTAAAAGAACAGGTTGCATTAACGCGTTCCCATTTTGACTAGCTTTACTGTTGTTGGGTGAGGCAGGTGCGGGTGGGTGATGTGAGGCAGGTGCGGGTGGGTGATATGTGAGGCAGGTGTGGGTGGGTGATGTGAGGCAGGTGTGGGTGGGTGATATGTGAGACAAGTGTGGGTGGGTGATATGTGAGGCAGGTGTGGGTGGGTGATATGTGAGGCAGGTGTGGGTGGGTGATATGTGAGGCAGGTGTGGGTGGGTGATATGTGAGGCAGGCGCGGGTGGGTGATGTGAGGCAGGTGATGATTCCCAAGGGGGTGTAACCAGCGCGGTCCTTATAAAGGGCCAACCAGCGTGATCTTATCAACCATGTCAGAAGTGATTATGAAAACAAAATCCGATATACCTCAAGATTATTTCTTGAGTCTTGCCTCGCATATTCTCTTTCGTGTTTTGTGTTGCAGAAGTTGCATTACTGCAAGTGTTACTAAAAATGTCAATGTCACTTTTGTTTACTGTTCAGCATATTCAATAATTGTGCTTATTAAATAGAAACCTTTCATAACTGGTACCAAACATGTGTTTAGTACACTTGAAGGTATAACATTTTGTCTGAAATTAATTATTATATTACTGTGATGCCACTGTTCGTGACTATATTAACTTCGGATCACTCTAAAGTGCAAGTAGACAACATTTTAAGCTAAAGGAAAAGTAAAATAAGAGTATTAGACTGCAGGCAAGACAGAGTAATGATGCATTGTACACACTGCACCGAGACACCAATTATATATACAACAGTATCCATAATTATATAAGCACAGAGTCACAGAAAATGTTATCTCTTAAATATTAAATATAAATATCTATATAAACAATAACGTGATGCTTTTGAATATGTAAGTAACTCTTAGTTGGAGCGCATTTGGGTTAGTGAATGTTGTCGTATGTTAGTGAACTTGTGTTGGCCCCAAGTTGACGACACTTCTCTTTAACATAATTAACATCTCACAAGACAAAGAATCCAAATCGGAAGATTTAAGTGAAATGTAATTTATAGAAAGTTAAATATTATCTGGTTCTGCACCAAATTTTATTTTTTCATTAGTACCCATGAATCTTACATGCTATGTATGACCTAAACTGATAATGAGTGCAGATACTCGCTCTGTTAAAAAGAACTACGAAATACAAAAGCTTCGTTAATAAGAGTGTCTTTATATTCATTAATGTCCACGTTGTCAAGGCCTAAACGAAACAATACTGTCAACTGACCCCGTAGTTTCAACCTACTTAAGACGACCTGTTTTTCTCAGTGTGGAACTCAGAGAAGCTCTTCAACCCTTCCTCATTTCAATAGGTTAGGTCAGTTGGTACTGCATTAGGTTTACAACGTATTTTTGAGTTGACAGTTGGAACTAATTAGCGTTTACATTTGCACACAAAACAGTTGTCAAAAATTTGGTATATCGGCCAATGTTAGATGGTTAGCTCTAGGTTTAGTACAGATACTTTGGTTAGGTTCCCTCGCTTTTTCAACCCATCGTTAAACCAGGCTCATCAATTTCATAAATATTTTTCATAATTAAACCACATAGCCTAACCTAATCAAACTAACTTAAGTGAAATCTACAAAACTTAACTCGGTTACTTAACGTAGAACAAACATACAGAGATGAGAACGAGTTTCTTGTTTTAAGTAAACAGATAAATAAAATAATCTTTGGGAGAAGTCTAACAATTTCGTATTTCGAATGCTTGGAGTTTAATTTCTCAACCCTAATGCTATTTGACCTGCTGATGTTATTCTAGCATTACTTTCCCGGAAATATATTGCCCACTTTAGACTATTTCTAACAAAAATCACACAAATACATGTGGATTCTACAAAGCTTCAAAAACATTAATGAGTGAAGAATTTTCTCTTACTGTAGCCTAATGAATGAGCATTTTTTTTTTTTTGCACTTGCTGAAACCCATTATATACAAAAATTAGAACAGTTAGCCTTTCATGTTAACATGCTTCGATAACTTATAAAAGCTTAGTTATTTTATTCACACAAGACACTCAGGTTGGTTCATTACCAAAAGCTGGATTTAGGAGTGTCAGGCCTATGTTTACATCCCATTATTGAGCGCTGTCTGTCTTACCTGCGGAAATCCCGAAAAACTCGTTCGGTAATTTTAATGAACTGTGGCAACATAAACAAAAAATTCTCTCAAATTAATATTATTATAGGTTATAGTTTTGTGTATAGTTGATCCTACGGGATTTTAGGTGTTAGGTTCTGTTGGCAATTAATTGTATTTTCGGCCCCTTAAAATTGTAACATCGTGTTAAAATTTAACACGCTGTTAAAGTTTAACAGCGTGTTCAAATTTAAGAATGCGTCTTTGGGGTCGACCGCTAGATGGAATGAACATAGACTGAGGACGGGTTGCGAACCTGTCCTAAAGTGAATTGTTCATTCATACCAAACAGGATAAAGTTTTATTATTTTTACTTACGCTTGCAAACTTTTTCATGTACTGGCGGACGGTCTTGGCAGCACAGTAAAGATCGAGGACACAGTTCTCAAAAGCTGCAAAATGTAATTAAGCTTTACTCTTTTACCCCAGTTATTGTAATAAATGTTTTTAAATATATCCAGCTTTAATTATGTATATTTCTAGCGAATTTAATAATATTAATAAGTAAAACTTTAGGAAATACTTGTAAATATTCACATAATGAACAATAATCTTTGATCTAGATTAAAAAAACATGACTTTATGTATTGTCAAGTTATGTAAAAACATGACTTTATGTAGTCATGTTACGTAAAAACAAGACTTTATGTATTGTCAAGTTATGTAAAAACATGACTTTATATATTATCATGTTATATAAAAACATGACTTTATGTATTGTCAAGTTATGTAAAAACATGACTTTATGTATTGTCATATTAAGTAAAACACCTGGAGGAAAACAGGAAGTAAACCCAAGTGAAAAACTTAACCCCATAGACTGCGCTGCATGGTACTTACCGCCTTTCACATTGGGGTCGTCGCCTTTCAGAACGGGCTTGCCAGCGTCAGTCCAGTAGGGGAAGGAGATGAGGAACGGTCCGCAGAAGTAGCCACCTCCAGGAGGGGTGTGACAGGGAGAGGTGGCATTACAACTCGTGGACGCCTCGCATAAGCACCCCATGCAGTTGGCACTTATTAAACTGTCAGTCTGCCCTGTTTAAACGAGTGAGAGGGGGTTTATGAGTGCAAATTTCAAACATTTTTGTGGGAATGTAATATAGTTGACCAAAAAATTATGGAATTATTTCGGGGCAAGCTGCATTTGAGACGACATGAAGCACAGCATTTGAGGACACACTAATAGGATTTTCCTCCTTGTCAAGGGCACGTTTCTGCAACACATCCACTAAATCACTGATAACTGACTCTTCAACAACATTTAAACCTGATGCTGTGATCTCACCTCGACTAACAACAATTTATGTTTAAAGCTTTAGAAAACCATATAAATCTGCTTATAAATCCCTAGTTAGAGCAAAATTATTTTATCTCGTGCTTATTACCTAATATGAAAAAGGCCATATTCATCATAAAAAGTTATTAATTAGAAGACTTATGATGCTTGTGTCATAATCGCGGACTAGATTATGCACATTATATTTGCGAGACATTTGCAAAAATAAGATAATAAAGAGCTGCCTGCCCGTCAGCACACGGAGCGACAGTTGGTAACACCAACACTCAAGCGATGATCTCATCATCCCACAAGGATGATGAGTGGATGCGTGCTCTCATCCACGATGGTTCTTGGAGAGTTTCCTTGGAGTCTAGCATCGACAAGCATGCTTTATTTTCTTTTCAGTGTCGTACACAAATAACAGCTGGATTATTACTAAGTAAACAGATACCACCAGGTCTTCTGATGCATTGTAATCTAATTTCGTGATATTCATATGCTTGTGGAATGCAAGCGAATAATATCAAAATAATTAGATATTATAAATTCGGTGTCATGATGCACTCTACTAATGTTGGGCTCGTTTTTTCACACGATAATTACATTTAATATTCAAGACACAACAATCGTGTGTATTTGTTTAAAAAATTATCCCTAAAGATGTGAAAATTGAAAAAAATATCCTGCACTTAATAAGATAGAAGGTAGGCAATAAACAAATTGATAAACATTGGGATTTGGTCTTGTCACTGTCAAGGGCCGCGTATGGTGGCACTGTTACAGGGCCCGCGTATGGTGGCACTGTTACAGGGCCCGCGTATGGTGGCACTGTCACAGGGGCCGCGTATGGTGGCACTGTTGCAGGGCCCGCGTGTGGTGGCACTGTTACAGGGGCCGCGTAGTGCCACTGTAATAAAGTGCACCTCATTTTCTTCAAGGTTGATGTTTAATTTGGGCTTTAGTGTAGAGGGTTTTGGGGGGGGGGACTATTACTTGTTAATTACGGTGGCTCAGTGAGTAATGTTCCCCAACACAAAGCGGCAATGAGAAAATAATGGAGCGTTGTATTAATATATAAATTAACGAAATACAAGAAATGCCATAAAAATTGACTTGTTGGAATGTATATTCGAAATTTATGGGCAATACTTTACACAGCAGTTGGGAAGCGATGTTACCTCTAGGTCACCAGCAGCTTGACATGTTATAAAAGGCTGAGTTTCAAGATTAATTGGATGTATATATCAAAGTGTGCTGTGTTTGTTGGGGGTCTATATTTTGAGAATTGTCTTTTAATATGTTTAGAACTAATGTATTCTTACTGGTTAGTCAATAAGAAATGGTGGTGGCCTTAATCAACGACCCCTCAGACGTTGATAGGTTTATTAATTTATTATGGGGTGGCAAGGTGCCTCACCTTCGGTGTATATACACTTTTAATCCACTAAAGTCCTCGACAATGTCTAGCGGTAAAGTATTCTTTCTGGTTGGCGAGAAACCTCTTGGGGTTGTCATATGCCACCACCTCCCGCGGTTGGTGGGCGTCCAGAGCTAAGCTGTGGGCTTCCTACACGTGTCCATGTGAGCTGTTAGATGGGACCTCAAGGTTGTGGTAACAGCACCTCTCGACTCCGCCTCTCTCAACACACCACAAAGCACATCATCAAGAACACCTTTAAAATCAATCAATTTAACAGTGAAAGATGGTGGAGTGGTCCCCGTGCAGAGGTGTCAGGCGGATGTAAGGAACCTGCGTGCGTGTGTGTGTGTGTGTGTGTGTGTAACGAGGTTTAAATTTTGTTCGTCTTTATTTAGACGAGGATATTCGCCAAGCATATCCTCTCCCCAGACCCACGTGCAGCTTGCCTCGTAAATGCTTGAGAGTCAGAGCAACACTGTCCTTGAATACACATCCGCAGGTTTTAGCCTTGCCTCTCTCCTCTCTCATGCTATTCAAATATTAAATGTGAACGCCTCGTGTACAAGCCGTCGCGCTGAAACCGTTCTAGGTGGGCCTGACCTTTGTAGAGATGCCGTTGTCTAGTATTGCCTGTAACTCCTCAGGGAAATTATGATTTACAGGGATTTAAGTTATAGCTCGAGATGTATGCCTTGACGAAACCGGTAACCAGTGGAAGTTAAAATTTAATGTATGCATTTAGTGTTGAGTATAGAACAATTTGTTCAGTGTTGTGGTAGTGCGGATTGTTTGTAATTGTAACAGTCACTTCAGCGTTACAGGTCAGTGACCATTAATTGATCTCAGGGGTGACGAGATCAACGCGTCAGCTGTGAGAGTGTTGGCCACAGCTCTCTCCCAGGATGGCTCGCTCGAGCTCCTGTGGCTCCACTAATAGTGATGATCAGTGCTCTCTCACGATCCTCCAGCTTGCTCTGTAATCATGAACGTCGCTTGCCAGTCACGAACATCTTTATCACCGCTCGCGGCTCCTGGTCAGCAGTAAGCGGTTCTCCAGTGATTCAGATCAACGAGGACTTAATCTGAGACTTTAATAATATGGTCTCGTGGCGAGTACGAGCCCTCACAGGGAAGTCCACGAGGGAGCTTAACCCCGATCACTCACTCATTCTCACTCATCAGCTCACTCATCACTCATGTGTGATTTTGGTCTTTGTAATGCTCATCACTAACTAGTCCAGTATTTCCACTTTCATCTACATCGTCTCATCGTGTGAGGCCTGTTGGTTGGGCCCTCACATATCACAACCACACCCACACACACACAAGGGCGCCTGGTGGCTGAGTGGACGACACTCAGGACTCGTAATCCTCGGAACCGGGGTTCGATCCCTAGCGATGGCGGAAAACAAATGGGCAGTTTCTTTAACCCTGATGCTCCTGTTACCTAGTAGTAAATAGGTACCTGGGAGCTAGACAACTGTTACGGGCTGCATCCTGGGTGAGTGTGTGTGTGAAAAAAAATTGTTGATTCACTGACAGTTGAGAGGCGGGTCGGAAGAGCAGAGCTCAATCCCCGCAAGAACAACTAGGTGAGTACTGGCGGGCTGGCTGCATGCCTCCCTCTCACTCCTTCAACAAATATTCCTCATTTAACAAAAGGATGAAGACGATGAGATACAAGAAACCTTGGTCTTAACGACCACTCGCGACCCGGTCATTAAGACAACACTAACTGGCTAGTTAGGGATCTAACCATATAATGTTAAACACAAAGGTCATCCATAACTAATAACTAATACTTAAGAGCACTTAATATATAGTTTATGCATTAAGACCAAAACATTTCCAGTGGACTAACTTGTAATGTCAGTAAATGCATCAGTCTTATAAGTTACGATTCATCAGAGATATTCTCCTCAATACTGAGACTTTGGCTCTCTACCTGCAGGAAATAAACAAAGCCTTATAAGGCAGCTATTCTTGCCCACGTGTAGGGAATATAATATATATATATTTATATAACGCTCCACTACGTGGGTTAAGTTCGTTCGCTAGTTGGTTCTTGCGTAAAGCTGGCGACTGACGTTAGTGTACTTTGTATTTATATCGTGTCTGTTCGCCCAAGCTGTGATGTTTGGCACATCTATCGCTGTCCTCTGTGAACTCCACACTCTCCTGTGGAATCTCTCACTCCCACACACACACTCCTACGCTGTAAAAATGTGCAAGGATCACTACTTCCTGGTTTATTGAAATCTCCAAGTAATCATATATAACCACATGAATTTGTGTGTTTATGGATAAGTGTGGATTATGGATTAGTGAGCGCTTATTGAATAGTGTGCAAGAGTGACCATAGGATTATTCTCGCTTATCCCACACGAGAAACTCCTTTTCAACGACCCGTGTACAGACCAGGAAGGCGGCAGGTGTAACTGTTGGTGTGTGAGAGAAGCGGCCGGAGCACCGGTAACCAGGCCAGCTGGTCCTTCTCAGGTGCAGGTCAGGGATGTGTCTCACCACTCAGGGTAGTTAGGTGCGTGGCTCAATTTACGGGGTGCGTCACGGGAAGGCTGCGTCACGATAAAGGGTGCGTCACTACGAGCTGCGTCACGGAAGAGGGTGTATATCATCCCATTTATATGGGATGATATCATGCCATATGGGATGATATGGATTAAGTTAATCATGCCATTCTGAAATAAAACACTAACTGACCAGACTGGTAGGGGGTGGGTAGGGTAAGTAGAGTGTCAACACTTTGGAGTGGGGGGGATGATGAGTAAGAAACTGGCTCCACTACCTTAAAGATGAGTGGTTATGGAAGAGACTGAAGTCACTACCTTAGAGTGGGCGGGCCAGTGTTGGGTGTGATGTCTTACAATGGGCGTGGGTGTATAGAGGAAGTGAGGGTGGAGGCATTACTGTGGGCGGGTACTGATGTGGCTGGCAGGCGTTGACAGAGTTAACCATGGTCACTTTTCCCCCCTTCTCTGTGTTACATGATCTTACTGGTATAGTCTTGTTTTTTTATTATTCTCTCTCTCTCTCTCTCTCTCTCTCTCTCTCTCTCTCTCTCTCTCTCTCTCTCTCTCTCTCTCTCTCTCTCTCTCTCTCTCTCTCTCTCTCTCTCTCTCTCGCTTTCTCTCTCTCTCTCGCTTTCTTTTAGACGGAGGTCAGAGACATGTACAGACTCTCTAAAACAACTATGCCGCAGGCCACAGAGAACAGGACTCGCCACTGTATATTCTGACTGCGAATAATTATTTCCTTATAGTCTTTTATATAATGTTTAATATAAATATATATAAACAATGCACAAAATTCTATTCATATATTTTCTAAGAGCACTGTTATTTGGGACAATGAGTCTGGCATTCCCTGTGTTATACTGGTGTGGGGTATGAGGCTGGGAAGAACCTATTTTTACATTGATTATTCCCAGCAAATTCCGCAACACCAGTTTTATATATTTGTTCTCAAGTATTACTTCGTTCACCATGTCCTCATTATTTCTCTCTCGGTGTGTTGCCTCCTCTCTTAACGCAAGTGAGACACGGGGCAATGGTCGCCACGTCAAGGAGGTCATTAGACTCCTTGAGTCTTTATCCTTGAGGAGTCCCTCCAGCCTTCTCTCTCTGTGTGTCTGTGTGTGTGTCTCTCTCTCTCTCTCTCTCTCTCTCTCTCTCTCTCTCTCTCTCTCTCTCTCTCTCTCTCTCTCTCCCACTCCCACTCCTACACCCTCTCGACTGACTCAAGGGAGTGACGCCCACCCACATCAAAACAAAGGTGTCGGGACAAGGTGAAACTGTAGTTTTTGTTGCTCTGGTTTTTGATTATGGTCATAATGGAGCCGGCGGCGGGTGTAGGCTGGTATCCGGCTCGTGTCTGGCAAGTTTCTATTTCTTATGCCCACATGCATGAACTCTTGACAACTTGGAGGTCATTCCTCTTTTCTTGTACGTGTGTATACGTGTGTCTGTATACATATAGCAGTGTGTGTGTGTGTGTACGTGTATCTGTGTACGTGTACCTGTGTACGTGTACCTGTGTACGTGTACCTGTGTACGTGTATCTGTGTACGTACGTGTCTAAAAGGCATGTATATTATTCTTTGTTTTCGATTTCCTTTGATCAGCTTCCATCCCATCTTATGCGATTCAAACTCCAGATTTTGTAAAGTAAATTTAATGCATTTACAAATATTAAACCCAGCAGGTCACTTATGTGAAGCAGTCATCACTTATGTAGAACTGAGTAAATGAACTCTACTCACATAAAGTGATCCAAAACTCCTACAAAACGGCTAAATTTGCCTGTAACTTAAGCTTCTGGACTCCTGGGACCATTAAAGCCGCAAGATACCAAGATTCATCCTTCATCATATACACTTTAATCCCTCCCAGAGTTCTCTATGTATATACCTCACATGTGTGGATGGAAGGATTTACCAGGAGTAATCCGATTCTGGGACAACTGTTTACGAAGATGAGACGCGTCTACTTTCACAATAAAAGGAGGATGGAGATCACTGCTGTTTAAATAACACTGAAGGGAAGAGCAAGTAGCGAAGCTGTGCTGCAAGGAACAGCTCGAGGTGGGAAAGTGTCCTAGATTGTATGAGGCTGCCACATGCGAGGCTACCACATATGGAGGCTGCCACATGCGAGGCTACCACATATGGAGGCTGCCACATGCGAGGCTACCACATATGGAGGCTGCCACATGCGAGGCTACCACATATGGAGGCTGCCACATGCGAGGCTACCACATATGGAGGCTGCAACATGAGGAAGACGGGACGACCCATAGATTAAGACACGCGAGGGGTACAATGCATATAAGCAATGACACTTGCATGACAGTGAAACCTCGACAACCTTTGCTCCCCGAAGTCAACACCTCGACCTCCATCGGACCCCTAGCAGAGAACACGGGGCGCGCATCAGTGTTCCCGCCTTCACAAAGAATAACGGTACACAAGAGCTGTTATTCTTTTATAGATAAATCACTCCAATTTTCTAACACCTCCTTGAGGTTACCTTGAGATGGTTTCGGGACTTAGCGTCCCCGCGGCCCGGTCCTCGAACAGGTCTCCAGAACAGATGACATATTCCTCGAGAAATAGGACTAGTACCTTACATTTCCGCAAAGTTCCTGATACGATCGTGGCTAATGATGGTGTTCACAGCTTTCTCAAGTATGTAAACAAATATACGAAGGAACTACCATATCTCATCCTGAAGTGATCATTCATTTTCGCAACGAGATACGATTCGAGAGAATCCATTGATTCTTCTTCCCCCACAAGGTATTAAAGTAATCACAGTATATCCCGCGAAAACCACACCTGTTGAGGTATAAACACGGATTTTACAGTGATAAATATATCGTACGTCAATGACACTGCCGTCTGACCCTCGCATCTCTAACGATGCAAGTCACATCATGACTTGCAGCAAGCAATAACTCTCCCCAACCTATGAGCAACATGGGGGGTGGTGAAGCGGGTGGGAGCGAGCAACATGGTGTGGTGAAGCGGGTGGGAGCGAGCAACATGGCAGAGGCCGAGTGAGAGTTACTGAGACAAACGACAGTCGGAACAGATGATGGCTGAAGAGGAAGGTGCAGGACGGAGAGAGGAAGATTCCCGCGTGAAGACTGGAGGTCAGCCAGCAGGGAAGTGGGCGGGCGCTGGTGAGTCAGGACGATGTGAGAGAGTAATCACCCACCGTGTACTCAACTGAGAGTAATCACCCCACCGTGTACTCAACTGTGAGTAATCACCCACCGTGTACTCAACTGTGAGTAATCACCCACGGATGATCACAGATGAGAGGCGAGACGGTCGTTTGCCACAGTCGTCTCCATATTCATCAGTGCTCGAATGACATCATCATGATGGGGCAAATTGTCAAGAAAACCTGGTAATTCATTCCAACGCTGAAGTTTAGTGTTGAAGCGAAGAAACTTCCCCAAGAGTGTGCAGCAACTTTAGCACTCCAGTACTGCTCCCAAACAAGGAAGAAATCATTTATTTCTGGCACATTTGCATCCGCCAGTCGTAAAATCTTGTGCAAACGCTTGTCTTACACAGCACGTAATTGAGGGCTCCACGGAGAAGGCCGTCGACAAGTATTGGAAGGACATTTCATTCACGAGTTAGGTGTTGTGGTTGTAGTCCCGTGACCCGCGAGAGATCAGCTTGTGTCACGCTGACAAAGTTAAGATCGTGTCTAAGCAACAGTTGATACCTTCGTCAAGATGACCATACGATACAAAGGAAATATATACAGGTTACAGTATCATACAATAATCTGTCATTCATCAGCTCACAAACAAATGAGGAACACTCACAGTAACTCAGACCTGTGACTTACCATGTACTAAGACAGTCATGATGGCAGCCGTCAAGCCAATCAGTACCGTCTTCACTATCGCCATTACTGTCTTCTGTCCTCGTCTCCCACTGTCTCTTAAGATATCTCGCGACCTACACACACTCAGCAACCGGCCAAGTAACGCGAAGATTGGTTTCTGAAGTGACTATAAGAAGGGTAAGACTCAACAAAGTCGGCTCGAGATGGTAAGTGGAGGGAGAGAAGAGTGCGAGACGTCGTGACTCCTCTCGTCGACTGCTGGGGCCTGACTGGCAGCGGTCCGCCAGTGCAAGAGATCTACCTGGCGCTGCTCTCTTAGTCCCACCCACAAATTTCATTACGTTTCGTGTTATTTCCTTTCCTCCTGGCCTTGAAACCTTAACTTTCCTTCATCCCACGTATATAAACAGGTCAGCAGTATAGCACAGCTTCTCCTCACTAAACCCCCCAAAATAATATTCGGTCGCAATATATTATTGACAAATAATCTTATATCTATGAGATATGTGTTCCTAAGTTATCTTGTGAGTGTTCATTGGAGGTAGTCCACGGTTGTCTCAAGAGTGTCTTCAAGTGGCTGAGACGTCAAATGAGAAGTAAGGTTGTGAATGCCAAGTAGTGTGCAAGGAAGGGGGGGGGAAGGAGCCGAGCCCTGCGCCAAGATTTCTTGGAACTCCTACAAAGGAAAATTTTAGTTTGATACATCCGGTATAGCCAAAGTGAAAATGGTCATAATAACTCGATTTTTTTTGTACTGTATACATATGCAGGTTTGTAGGGTGTGAAGGGGGTTGTAGGGTGTGAAGGGGGTTGTAGGGTCTGAAGGGGTTTGTAGGGTCTGAAGGGGGTTGTAGGGTCTGAAGGGGTTTGTAGGGTCTGAAGGGGGTTGTAGGGTCTGAAGGGGGTTGTAGGGTCTGAAGGGGTTTGTAGGGTCTGAAGGGGGTTGTAGGGTTTGTTACACATTGGGCCTGAAACTGTTGTATACGCGTGTTATTGTTGTTCAGCTGAGTGTGCTTATGTGTAGAGACTCAAAGAGTGGAGGAAACTTTGCACAAACTTTCCTCAGGTTGGGCTCGTCCACCCACCGGTCCACCCACCGGTCCACCCACTGGTCCACCCACCGGTCCACCCACCGGTCCACCCACCGGTCCACTCACCTGGCCGTGCACCCCCAACACCCATCGGTGTACCCTTCCCCAGCAGCACTATACGCTCACGTCCTCTGCTTGAATGGCGCCTCTCTCAATGGTTCACCCACGCACCGCAAATACCAGTAACTGCCAACACAACCTAACTTAACCCAAGTCTAGCTATTCAACTTAACCTAAGTCTAGCTATTCAACTTACCTAAGTCTAGCTATTCAACTTAACCCAAGTCTAGCTATTCAACTTAACCTAAGTCTAGCTATTCAACTTAACCTAAGTCTGGTTATTCATCTTAACTAAAGTCTATCTATTCAACTTACCGGAACTTGGACGAGCCTAGCTTGTGGATGCGTTGGATTAGCGAGAATTTGGCCGCTTGTGAGGTCGGGCTGCGCACGGGACCTTGACACCGGCAATTGTTTCTATGGGGTTCAGCACGAGGCGGGAATTCCGCACTGGTAAAATCCCGGAGCTGCTGCTGTTGTTGTTATAAATTCAGCTACACGGAACAGGTTCCAAGTAGCACGGGCTATGGTGAGCCCGTAGTGGACTTACCTGGCACAGGAGCGGGGCTCCTGATCCCGGAGGTGCTGGGTTTTTCTGTCTATAGTATGTCAGTCGACTGTTATACTGTACTTATTGTACTGTATCGATACCTTACTGTATCGTCACTGATAGTACCCCATGGCGTATATAGGGCCTTAGTCAGGTCACAGTACCGTGGCAAACAGTCTTAGTGAGCTCACTGTACCGTGGTATAGTTTTAGTGAGCTCACTGTACCGTGGTATAGTTTTAGTGAGCTCACTGTACCGTGGAATAGTCTTAGTGAGCTCACTGTACCATGATATACAGCCTTAGTGAGCTCACTGTATCGTGGTATAGTCTTAGTAAGCTCACTGTACCGTGGTATAGTTTTAGTAAGCTCACTGTACCGTGGTATACAGCCTTAGGGAGCTGCTTCCAGATTCTTGTGATTATCGTACATAGGCAGCAGTGTGTAAACAAAGAATGGAATGTTTGTCTAACATTTTTACTTATTATTTTTACGCAATACAGGAAAGAAGAAATTAGAGTCGGACAGATTCAATTCGTTGAAAATCTGATGGATAAACTGAATACTTTAAAAGTCTGAGGTGTGGATTCAATACTTGATTGCTTGGTGGATATATGGAATAGTTTGAAAGTTTAATGGGTAGATTTAATACTTCGGAAGTCCGAAGAATGGAACTGATGAGAGAATTGTAAATTGGCACAATTGTTCCTCCAAGAATGAAAAGAGTGCAAGATAGACTCCTATACAATGGAGAAGTGAAAGAGGAGAGTGCATTAGCGCAGACCTTAAACTGTGAGAGCTGTGCGTAATCAAAAGTTCTATTGGAGGAGTACCATTGTATAAAAGTAAGGGGAATTGCTGTAAGTGTAATAGTTGTAGATGCACTAGTCTATTGTGTGCAGCATGTGCATGGCAGGGGTAGTGATGTGGGGCGCAGAGGAAACAGTGAGAATTAGTCATTGATGAGAAAGTTAAGTCATTGTTAATAGGGATAGCAAAGCGGAGGACCAATGCAGTATGAAACGCTATATACCGACATTATGAGGAGAAAGTATGACTATATAGCACTTGGAAGGGATATGAGAACACGGCAGGAGCTGGGATATGAGGAAGTAGTGAAGTGCTCAACTACTGAAGAGCATATTAGATGGAAAAGAAAGTCTCCGGGGTGAGGGGTGAAAGGGTGTCAGACATATTCAGTAGAGAGGGGAGCAATAACTTTAGTGGTTCTCTCCCCACTGAGGTTACATCATCTACGGGCTCACCATAGCCCGTGCTACTTAGGACTTTTTGTTCCAGGTAGCGATCTTTAACAACAACAAACATCCCCACTGAGCACGGGAGACATCTCCCGTCACGCAGGGTGCAGTCGCACCTCCACAGATCTCTAGTATCAGCTCCTGATACTGGTAATGGCTCAAAAGGGCCACCACTTACGGGCTATTCATGCCCGTGCCACCTTTTGGGGTGGCTTAATCTTCATCAATCAATCAATCCCCGCTGAGGCTGTAGCAGCTGGATTGCCTGCCTGTAGGCCTAGGTGGAACTGGGACAACATCTCCCGGCCTGGTGCTGTGCATGCCCCTGGAGATGTTCACCATCACGGTGTCACCCACAGAATTTCCATCGGTGGTTCATAGGATCTTAGGAGGACAGGAATGCTGGCAAGGCCACGTGTACCACCCCTCCAGGCAGCCCTGTCTGGGCCGGGGAAGTTGTGTCACCGAGTCATCCTGTGGAAGGTTAAGCACGATCTTTAGAGTGGGCTTCATCTGAACCTTTAGAGTGGGCTTCGTCTGAACCTTTAGAGTGGGCTTCATCTGAACCTTTAGAGTGGGCTTCGTCTGAACCTTTAGAGTGGGCTTCGTCTGAACGCCGCACTCGCTTATTTTCGTACACTTGGAGTATTGAGAACGTATAAAAAGCTTAAGGAGAAAGATCAGTTTAGATTATATACCAACAAATTATGGAAAAATGTTGGTTTGGTAATAGGGTTGAACCACCATTAAATATAATTGACGTGTGATCTCTGGATTGTTTCAAGCGTAGGTTAGACATGTATTTGAAAGAGTTTGGATGAGTATCAACAGCAATTGCCTCGCATGGGCCAATAGACCTGCTACAGTTTCCTCTTATTCTTATGTTGATAAGTTATCTATGTGGAGCACAACTATGTGGCCAACATTGTCTTCAAGACACTTTAAACCTGCGATTCCACTCCTGGGGATTTAGACGACGACTTTGGGCACACAAGTGGCCCCAAGATGGATATTATCCAAAGGATCCCTGAAGTGCACTCCTGACGAGGCAGCTGTAATCTGATTACAGAGCAGACTGATCACATTTACTGAGTTCAGAAGGAGGGCTAGATTGTATCTCGGCCCTGTGATGGTATCCTGGCTCTGTGATTGTATCCCGGCTCTGTGATGGTATCCCGGCTCTGTGATTGTATCCTAGCGTTGTGATTTTTCTATATTGCCTCCAGCTGTGATTCAGTGTTGCAGGTCGTGGCCGTACCGACGGCCACGAACCGGACACTGAGCTCATTGGAGACTTAATGCGACTTAATATCCAAGATTATGATACGAAGAACAAGGAGGTCACCCGCTGGACTCCTCCTCCGAGCCGCTGCATCCGATCTGCTGTACGGACCAGGGGGGGGGCCAGATTCACGAAGCCCAAACGCAAGTACTTACGAACGTGTAGATCATTCCTCAATCTTTGACGGCTTTGGTTACATTTATCATAGAGTTTATAAGCATGAAAACTTCCCAATCAACTGTTGTTATTGTTATAAACAGCCTCCTGGTGCTTCAGAGCTCATCAACTGTTTAATAATTGTAAACAAAGCACCCCAAAGATTGAGAAAAGATGTACACGTTCGCAAGTGCTTGCGTAACTGCTTCGTGAATCTGGCCCCAGGTATAGAGGAAGAAAATCGGCAATAGAGAGATCGTGAAGTTATATTTAAAGTTATATTTAACTATAGAGCCCCTCTGGTCTGGGGGAGAGACGGGGGCTACCAGCGGAGGTCCCCAGCGGGATACCTGCCCCCGCCCCCAAGCCACGCCGTGACGTCACTTCCTTACCCTTGTGCCGTGACGTCACAATCGACAGTCATTCACCACCATATGCGTGGTGACGCCAGTGTGTGCCACGACGTCACCAGCAACACTCATAATTCCCCGCCCATGGGTGATGACATCAGTGTATTCAAGCGGAATCAACATGTTCTTCATAGCGTTATTGTTACACTAATATTCACACTGAATTCGAAGGAGAGTATTCCTAAGTCTTGTAAGCAAACTAGAAGTAGCGAAATATTAATTCACTCTCAGGATTGGCTGTTGTTGCTGTAGGTAGTTGTTCAAGTTCAAGTATGTTATTGAACAAGTAGTTGTTGTTGTATTCCAGTCGTGTAGTTGGGGGGTAGAATGTTCACCCTCGCTGCTGTGTCTTGCTTGTCATGCAGGAACGTCGTGTTCTCAAGTCAGCCACAAGGTTAGGAAATTATAACCTCATCAGCGTTCTTGTGAGTACTCAGCGAGACATTGGCTTGAGCCCGTGTGTGTGTGTGTGTGTGTGTGTGTGTGTGTGTGTGTGTGTGTGTGTGTACTCACCTAATTGTACTCACCTAATTGTGCTTGCGGGGGTTGAGCTCTGGCTCTTTGGTCCCGCCTCTCAACCGTCAATCAACTGGTGTACAGATTCCTGAGCCTATTGGGCTCTATCATATCTACATTTGAAACTGTGTATGGAGTCAGCCTCCACCACATCACTTCCTAATGCATTCCATTTACTAACTACTCTGACACTGAAAAAGTTCTTTCTAACGTCTCTGTGGCTCATTTGGGTACTCAGCTTCCACCTGTGTCCCCTTGTTCGCGTCCCACCAGTGTTGAATAGTTCATCCTTGTTTACCCGGTCGATTCCCCTGAGGATTTTGTAGGTTGTGATCATGTCCCCCCTTACTCTTCTGTCTTCCAGTGTCGTGAGGTGCATTTCCCGCAGCCTTTCCTCATAACTCATGCCTCTTAGTTCTGGGACTAGTCTAGTAGCATACCTTTGGACTTTTTCCAGCTTCGTCTTGTGCTTGACAAGGTACGGGCTCCATGCTGGGGCCGCATACTCCAGGATTGGTCTTACATATGTGGTGTACAAGATTCTGAATGTGTGTGTGTGTGTGTGTGTGTGTGTGTACTCACCTAATTGTGCTTGCGGGGGTTGAGCTCTGGCTCTTTGGTCCCGCCTCTCAACCGTCAATCAACTGGTGTACAGATTCCTGAGCCTTCTGGGCTCTATCATATCTACATTTGAAACTGTGTATGGAGTCAGCCTCCACCACATCACTGCCTAATGCATTCCATCCGTTAATGTGTGTGTGTGTGTGTGTGTGTGTGTGTGTGTGTGTGTGTGTGTGTGTGTGTGTGTGTGTGTCTTCTCTCACTTGGGATATACTTGCAGGTCGACGCTCGGAACTTGGTCCAGCCTTTCAATATCATTAGTTCAAGGTAGTGACTCAACCCAACTGTTTTGCTTATCATATTCACTTTTCAAACTGTGTATTGAGTTAGCATAGACAGTTCCTCTCTCTAATTCATTCTATTTAATTACAACTCTTACGATGACAAAGATTACGACTCTACGTCTAATTCATTCTTTCCTTAAATATGATTCTTGTTACATTTCCGTAATTCATTTGCATCATACGTTCCGCGTGTTCTCTTGTTCTGCTGCTCCACCTACTTGGTCAATTCCCTTCAGAATCTTGTATATCGTTAACATGTCTGCCATATTCCATTTTTCCTGCAGTGTGGTTAGTTCCCTGAGACTTTCTTCATAGATCAGCCCCGTTAGTTCAGGAACGTGCTTGATGCATATTTGTGTTAATCTTTCCAATTTTTATTTTTTTGGGGGGGTGGAGGGAGTAGGGGATCTATTCAGGTGGCGCATACTCAGGACAGAGTTTCATATAAGTTTTATAAAGCGCTCAGAAGGCTCTTTTCTCCAAGTTCCTGAAGCTTAACAGGATGTTGGCTAGTTTTTGTGACTGCTGACCACATTATATATATATATATATATATATATATATATATATATATATATATATATATATATATATATATATATATATATATATATACATATATATATATATACATATATATATATATATATATATATATATATATATATATATATATATATATATATAATCTCCCCCTCCCTCTCCTTCTCCCCCTCTCCCACTTATCTTAGAAAATGTATTATTAAGAAGCAGTCAAACAACAGTATGGGACTCTCAGAAAATATATCATTACAACCACTAACAACTCTAGGGGGGTGAATCACACCATATATTATCGCCTGGTGGGGGGGAGTGCCTATAATGGCTAATATTTCTTGAAGCATTTAACTTAGGCCTACTCCGGCCACCTCCATGTTCGTCCGCCAGGGAACGCTTACCAACCTGTACATCTTTTCTCAATCTTTGGCGGCTTTGTTTACAATTATTAAACAGTTATTGAGCTCCGAAGCACCAGGAGGCTGTTTATAACAATAACAACAGCTGATTGGCAAGTTTTCATGCTCGTAAACTGTTTAATAAATGTAACCAAAGCCGTCAAAAATTGAGGAAAGATGTACACGTTCGTAAGAGCTTGCGTAACTGCTTCGTGAATCTGGCCCCAGGTTGTTGTTGTTGTTACAGATTCAGCTACTCGGAACAAGTTCCAAGTAGCACGGGCTATGGTGAGCCCGTAGTGGACTTACCTCAGAACGCCAGGGATGAATTTCGTCCGGTAAAGGAAAGGATTACACTATATTGCATTTGCTAGAAAGCGTTTAATGCATCTTTTTGTTATCAAACGACTATATTATAATTTCCATAATATTATCATTAACATAACTGACTGAAAGTGCCAATTATCAAAGTTGGGAAGGTAACGGAACTTCAGCCAAAATAATCGGTGTCGGTCTGTCAACTGACACCGGATATTTCCTCTTAATCTTAGGGAAATTCCTATTGTAAATTCCTAATGTACATAGCTATCGCTATACATATCTCCCGCGTAGTTACAAGCGACCGTGATTATGTTCGTCCGTGGTTGTTAGCGGCCGCGATCATGTTCGTCCGTGGTTGTTAGCGGCCGCGTTGATGACCCCACAAGGCATTTATAGCGGCCGCGTTGATGACCCCACAAGGCATTTATAGCGGCCGCGTTGATGACCCCACAAGGCATTTATAGCGGCCGCGTTGATGACCCCACAAGGCATTTATAGCGGCCGCGTTGATGACCCCACAAGGCATTTATAGCGGCCGCGTTGATGACCCCACAAGGCATTTATAGCGGCCGCGTTGATGACCCCACAAGGCATTTATAGCGGCCGCGTTGATGACCCCACAAGGCATTTATAGCGGCCGCGTTGATGACCCCACAAGGCATTTATAGCGGCCGTGGCGGTGGTGACGGTGCTGAGCGCCATCACAGGTATGTGCGGGGCCGCCAGCCACCCCGACACACCTGCAGTAATCCAGCAGTTGTCCCGCCCGTCCGCTGACTAACGAAGGCCGCACCGGCACCCATAAACCTGTTTTTTCCAATTGTTTACCACTATAGTCCGTTCTCAGGCGTCCTTCGGTACGACCGATGTGTCTAATATCTAAACACGCGATTGGTTTGGTGATTGAGAGGTGATAGTTGGTGCATAGCGTCTTCGGGGCCACTTATTGGTTGCAAGGATCACTTGGGGGCCACTTATTGGTTGCAAGGATCACTTGAGGGCCACTTATTGGTTGCAAGGATCACTTGGGGGCCACGTTTTGGTTGCAAGGATCACCTGGGGGGCCACTTATTGGTTGCAAGGATCACCTGGGGGCCACTTATTGGTTGCAAGGATCACTTGGGGGCCACTTATTGGTTGCAAGGATCACCTGGGGGCCACTTATTGGTTGCAAGGATCACTTGGGGGCCATTTATTGGTTACAAGGATCACTTGGGGGCCACTTATTGGTTGCAAGGATCACTTGGGGGCCACGTTTTGGTTGCAAGGATCACCTGGGGGGCCACTTATTGGTTGCAAGGATCACCTGGGGGGCCACTTATTGGTTGCAAGGATCACTTGGGGGCCACTTATTGGTTGCAAGGATCACCTGGGGGCCACTTATTGGTTGCAAGGATCACTTGGGGGCCACTTATTGGTTGCAAGGATCACTTGGGGGCCACTTATTGGTTGCAAGGATCACTTGGGGCCACTTATTGGTTGCAAGGATCACTTGGGGGCCACTTATTGGTTGCAAGGATCACCTGGGGGGCCACTTATTGGTTGCAAGGATCACTTGGGGGCCACTTATTGGTTGCAAGGATCACCTGGGGGCCACTTATTGGTTGCAAGGATCACTTGGGGGCCACTTATTGGTTGCAAGGATCACTTGGGGGCCACTTATTGGTTGCAAGGATCACTTGGGGGCCACTTATTGGTTGCAAGGATCACTTGGGGGCCACTTATTGGTTGCAAGGATCACTTGGGGGCCACTTATTGGTTGCAAGGATCACTTGGGGGCCACTTATTGGTTGCAAGGATCACTTTGGGGCCACTTATTGGTTGCAAGGATCACTTGGGGGCCACTTATTGGTTGCAAGGATCACTTGGGGGCCACTTATTGGTTGCAAGGATCACTTGGGGGCCACTTATTGGTTGCAAGGATCACTTGGGGGCCACTTATTGGTTGCAAGGATCACTTGGGGGTCACGTTTTGGTTGGAAGGATCACCTAGGGGTCACGGCCTTGTGGCTCACTTCCTACCGCCCTCGATACAATGTTGGTCAATTAGCCAATGTCGTCACTCGAATTTCCCCAGTTGGTAAAATCAAGGGTTCAACATTTTCTTTTAACTTGAATTATTTTAACATTTGAATTCGATCTCCAAAATATATTGGTTCATCCTATGCCAAAGGTGCCTGGGTGATTTATTCGAGCTAATAAGATCTATTTGGGGAATTAATATGTCACGGCTCATGAGTTTAAGTTAAGTCGTTTTATGTAGCCAGCAATGACTGGTGGCATTCAAAAATTGCTCCAGATTTTAAGATCGTTCTTATCCGGGTGGTGGTGTGTCGCTGAGAGGAGGTGGGCGCTGTATCCGGGTAGGGCTGAGGGGCGGCTCCCAGGTCAGGCAGGGAGTGGGCGTGGCCCGCTAGGTGGAGCGGTACCACTATCACCACCACCACCAGTACCACCACCACTACTACCACCACGACCACGACCACTACTTCCAACACTACTACAAACACCAGCACATCCACTATGACTACTACCACCACCACTATCACAACTACCACTGCTACCAGGACGACTGCTGCCAGGACGACCACTGCCAGGACGACCACTATCCCCACCACCACAACCAGTGCCCGGGGCGACGAGGAAGGGTATGGAGTGCGTGCTGGGCTCTTGGGTGGGATTCCCCAGTATTGTGTCGAGGACCAGTGAGCTCGTACCGGAAGATTAGCGGACCGCATCGCTACAGGCAACACAACAGAGCTAAAGCTCAACTCCCGAAAGCACAACTAGGTGAGTGCAACTAGATGAATACGCACACACACACACACACACACACACACACACACACACACACACACACACACACACACACACACACACACACACACACACGCAGGCTGGAGTGAGAGGGAAGGTACTACGGTGGATAGAGGAATACCTAAGCAACAGGAGACAACGAGTCTGTGTGAGGGGCGAGGTCTCAGATTGGCGAGACGTCACAAGTGGAGTCCCGCAGGGGTCAGTCCTTGGACCTATACTGTTTCTGGTATATGTAAATGATCTCCCAGAGGGTATAGATTCGTTCCTCTCAATGTTTGCCGACGATGCAAAAATTATGAGGAGGATTGAAACAGAGGATGATAGTAGGAGGCTACAAGATGACCTGGATAGACTGAGTGAATGGTCCAACAAATGGCTGTTGAAGTTCAACCCGAGTAAATGCAAAGTAATGAAACTAGGCAGTGGAAACAGGAGGCCAGGCACAGGATACAGAATAGGAGATGAAGTACTTAATGAAACAGACAGAGAGAAAGATCTAGGAGTTGATATCACACCAAACCTGTCTCCTGAAGCCCACATAAAGAGAATAACGTCTGCGGCATATGCGAGGCTGGCTAACATCAGAACGGCGTTCAGGAACCTGTGTAAGGAATCATTCAGAATCTTGTACACCACATATGTAAGACCAATCCTGGAGTATGCGGCCCCAGCATGGAGCCCGTACCTTGTCAAGCACAAGACGAAGCTGGAAAAAGTCCAAAGGTATGCTACTAGACTAGTCCCAGAACTAAGAGGCATGAGTTATGAGGAAAGGCTGCGGGAAATGCACCTCACGACACTGGAAGACAGAAGAGTAAGGGGGGACATGATCACAACCTACAAAATCCTCAGGGGAATCGACCGGGTAAACAAGGACGAACTTTTCAACACTGGTGGGACGCGAACAAGGGGACACAGGTGGAAGCTGAGTACCCAAATGAGCCACAGAGACGTTAGAAAGAACTTTTTCAGTGTCAGAGTAGTTAGCAAATGGAATGCATTAGGAAGTGATGTGGTGGAGGCTGACTCCATACACAGTTTCAAATGTAGATATGATAGAGCCCAATAGGCTCAGGAATCTGTACACCAGTTGATTGACGGTTGAGAGGCGGGACCAAAGAGCCAGAGCTCAACCCCCGCAAGCACAATTAGGTGAGTACAATTAGGTGAGTACATACACTCTGGAGAACGTTAGGTTTGTAAACAAACATCAACATGGGTTCTGGAAAGGGAAATCGTGCCTAACAAACCTTGTGGAATTCTGTGATAAAATAACGAGGATAAGACAGGACAGAGATGGTTGGGCGGACTGCATATTTCTGGACTGCCAAAAAGCCTTTGATACAGTACCGCACATGAGACTGCTGTTCAAGCTCGAGAGGCAGGCGGGGGTGGGAGGAAAGGCCCTAGCATGGACAAGGAACTTCCTAACAGGAAGGAGCCAAAGAGTTATGGTAAGGGGCGAGAAGTCGGACTGGCGAACAGTAACAAGTGGAGTACCTCAAGGATCGGTGCTGGGACCAATTCTATTTCTAATATATGTTAACGACATGTTTACAGGAGTAGAGTCCTACATGTCGATGTTCTCGGATGACGCAAAGTTGATGAGAAGAGTTGTGACAGATGAGGATTGCAGGATCCTCCAAGAGGACCTGAACAGGTTGCAAAGATGGTCAGAGGAATGGCTACTGGAGTTCAACACGAGCAAATGTAAAGTTATGGAAATGGGACTAGGTGATAGGAGACCAAAGGGACAGTACACAATGGAGGGGAACTTCCTACCTGTGACGACGCGAGAAAGAGACTTGGGAGTGGATGTGACACCTAATCTAACTCCTGAGGCACATATATATAGGATAACGACAGCAGCGTATTCTACACTGGCGAAAATTAGAACTTCATTCAGAAACCTAAGTGAGGAGGCTTTTATGCCTACGTGAGACCAGTCTTAGAGTATGCCGCGCCATTATGGAGCCCCCACCTGAAGAAACACATAAGGAAACTAGAGAAGGTTCAGAGGTTTGCGACGAGGCTTGTCCCAGAGTTACGAGGGATGGGATATGAAGAACGTCTGAGGGAACTGAACCTTACAACACTAGAGAAAAGAATGGAGAGAGGAGATATGATAGGAACATATAAAATACTCAGGGGAATTGACAAAGTGGAAAAAGACGAAATGTTCACACGTAATAATAACAGAACGAGAGGACATGGGTGGAAACTGGAAACTCAGATGAGTCACAGAGATGTTAGGAAGTTTTCTTTTAGCGTGAGAGTACTGGAAAAATGGAATGCACTTGGGGAACAGGTTGTGGAAGCAAACTCTATTCATAATTTTAAAATTAGGTATGATAGAGAAATGGGACAGGAGTCATTGCTGTAAACAACCGATGGCTGGAAAGGCGGGATCCAAGAGCCAATGCTCGATCCTGCAAGTACAAATAAGTGAGTACACACACACACACACACACACACACACACACACACACACACACACACACACACACACACACACACACACACACACACACACACATCTAGGCGGGATCCAAGAGTCAATGCTCGATCCTGCAGACACAACTAGGTGAGTACACACACACACACACACACACACACACACACACACACACACATACACACACACACACACACACACACACACACACACACACACACACACACACTTCACTTCCACGTGTGTAAATGAATGCCTGTCGGGTGGCGTAGATGTGTATCGCGATAGATGACACAATAATCGTCGAGGCTTGAATGTGAACGAGTATAATGGTATCCGGGAGTGTGTAGTAACGACTCTAGACCTGCACGCGGAGCGACTCGATATTCCTTCCCGGGGTTGAGTGGGCGGGCATGACATGGCTTGGCGAATGCAACCGGATGCAGTGTAAGCCACCTGTAGGCTTGACTGAGTGAATAACTGTAGGCTCCACAGGTGGGGGGTGACTACATTCTTGCGTCACTAGAGCAAGGTCCTTGACTACCTGTTGTCTCCAATACTGGATTCACTTGGGCTGGACGGTAGAGCGACGGTCTCGCTTCTTGCAGGTTGGCGTTCTATCCCCCCGACCTTGACGGCCCTAGTGGGTTGGGCACCATTCCTTTCCCTCCGTCCCATCCCAAATTCTTATCCTGGTCCCCTTTCATGTGGCATATAGTCGTAAAGGCTTAGTACTTTCTCCTGATAATTATCTTACCTCCTTACTGGAATGGAGGATAATATTAATAAAATACCACAGTACTCTAGAATCATCTCAGTCATCCCCCCCCCCACACACGCCATCCCTCCCCCCCCCCCACACACGCCATCCCTCCCCCCCCCCCACACACACACACACACGCCATCCCCTCTCCCCCCCCCACACACGCCAACCCCCCCCCCCCTACACACACACACACAACGGTAAACAAACAGCACAAAAATCAGAATAACAAACACATTATTTACACCACAAATGCTGACGGTTGCCAGAAGAGCCGTAGTGTGGAGGTGTCCGTGTTACAGGAGCCCCGGCGACTCCGGGGACACACTGATGTGTTCGTTCATCACCTCACACTCACAACCTTACCTGTGATGACTCCCGACAGGCTGGTGTAAGGGTGCAGTCGCACCTCCACAGATCTCCAGTATCAGCTCTTGATACTGGTAATGGCTCAAAAGGGCCACCACTTACGGGCTATTCATGCCCGTGCCACCTTTTGGGTGGCTTAATCTTCATCAATCAATCACTGGTGTAAGGAACGTGGAGCGAGTATATTATTGGGATAATCTACTCGCTACAGAGAATAGTGTGTGGAAGTTGGGAAAGGTTTGAGTTCCATAATTAGTACCAAGAAAAGCTTTGCTTCTCTCATTAGGCTAAGGCGTTTGGAGCGAGTATATTATTGGGACAATCTACTCGCTACAGACGGGACGTACTCCAAGTGCTCACCATACGTAGTACGTTCAAGTGACGTACTACGGGCTCACCATAGCCCGTGCTACTTTGGAACTTTTGTTCTAAGTAGCTGAATCTAAAACAACAACAATCCAAGTACTCTTCCTGCTGACGACTGTACCCACACCCTCCTCCAGTCACCTCCTCAGTCTCAAACATAAGGAATTCAATTTCTTTCTTTATTATGCACCCCATACCCATGCCGTGAGCGGTGGTGGAAAGGGTTACAGAGGCACATTTCAGGAACATAAAGAATCGTGGTACTTTTAAGTAATTAATAATAATAATAATGATATATATCACGTTAGTGTGATTTCTGCGTGTTAATAATAATAATACATAGAAAAATCACATTATCGTGATATATATCAATTGAGAAAATCCACAAGAGCCGTAATGAGGATTCGAACCCATGCGGTGGGTGTTCCCAGATGCCCGCTCTAGTCAACTACATGTCTAGTTTGACCATGTCGTGGCGTAGTCGACTGGAGCGTGCGTCTGGAACACCCAGCGCATGGGTTCGAGTCCTCATCACGGCTCCTGTGGATTTTTTCAATAATAATAATAATAAAGCTGATTATAATAATTAGTGAGGCCTGTTTAGGTATTAGCTAAATACGCTGTATATTTGCCCAAAACCATAAATGAAGATTGTAATGTTCGAATATATGTGAGATTTTCGGGGATGGAAATCCAATTAGGGTTATCGATGTCTCCCTAGCCACTGGTATTTGTGCAAATGATTGTATATACATATAATGTACACATATATATATATAACATTAATAATTGTGTAACTAGTTTTAAAATATTGTTACTTGCTTAACTAAATGAACTACCCACTATGTGCCTCTGTAACCCTTTCCACCACCGCCCAAGGGATGGGTATGGGGTGCATAATAAAGAAATGAAATGAAAAATAACGAGGCTGTCCGCGCCTCACTACCCAACAAAACTGACCCTTAACCCAGCTGCCAAGTGACTTATATCCCCGCCTGATCTTCGCCAACGAGGACGTCTTTCATATTCACGCTTGTCTTCTGGATAAGCTGAAATAGATGTTCTTGGTTACAAGAGATTAATGGGGCTCCTCCGTCTCGTATTTAACGAGGGAGGTAAATACGTATTTCGTATTTAATCTTTGGATTTGGCTGGAAACTCGGATGTAAACTGAACGTTAAGGGTAATTGTGAGGATAAAGTGGTAAACCAGCGCTGCTATATGTCACTGGGAAGGGACCCCCCCCCCCCCCCCATGGACCATCGGGGATCGAACTCCCAGCCGTCGACCAGTCCACGTATCTCAGTGATGAAAACTAGAACTGTATAGATCACTAGGAGTGACGACCACACCACTTAACCTACAAGTAACGCATGCTAAGTGTATCCCTTAGGAAATGTTGGTGATTGGTGAACAGCGCCCTCGGGTTAATTGCGGTAGGTAGACGCTCTCATCGCTGGCTTACCATGGAGTGCCCCGCTGCCTAATCTTCCTGGCTTATCAGCTCGCTCCGCGTCGCTCCGTGTGTTGCAAAATACCCATATCCTGAAGCACCAATTTTCAAGCTGGACGTGAATAATGGCACTGGCGTGTCGCGGGAGCATCAAATTACCGGCCTGGTGAGCATGCGCGTGAGCTGTGCGTGGCCAGGCACGGCCGGATGTGGATCGTACCCCGCCAAACACATACCGAAACTACGACGTTGGTACAACGTTCGAACAAGTTTTAACACCTCCTAACCAGTTATAACAACCAATATAGCAAGTTGTAACAACGTTCTAATACGTCATAAACACGTTAAGCCAAGATGTAACAACTTTATTACAAGTTGTAACAAGCGGCAAATAGAGACAGGTTTTGTGTTTCCAGGGACGCGTCTGTATTTACTATGAGTATCTTCAAAAGCTATTAGTTCTTGGACCCCGCCTTTCTAACCAAATTATTTTTCCTGTATAATGTCTACTACATATATTTATTTTGCATACGCACACGTCCCCAGGAAGCAGCTCGTAGCAGCTGCCTAACTCCCCGCATGCAGGTACCTATTTATTGCTAGGTGAAATGAGGCTTCAGGGTGAAAGAAACTCTGTCCATTTGTTTCTGCCTCTGCCGGGGCGACCATGCAGAGACTACTAACCCCAGAGCGCTATCCACTCAGCCGTAAGGCCCCACAGGCAAGGTGTGTGTGTGTGTACTCACCTAGGTGTGCTCGCAGGGGTTGAGCTTTGACTTTTTGGTCCCGCCTCTCAACTGTCAAGCAACTGGTGTACCGATTCTGGAGCCTACTGGGCTGTATCATATCTACATTTGAAAATGTGTATGGAGTCAGCCTCCACCACATCACTGCCTAATGCATTCCATCCGTTAACTACTCTGATACTCAACAAAGTCCTTTTTAATGTTTCTTTGGCTCATTTGAGTACTAAGTTTCCACCTGTGTCCCCTTGTCCGTGTTCCACCGATGTTAAATAGTTTGTCTTTGACGACTCTGTCAATTCCCCTGAGAATTTTGTAGGTGGTTATCATGTCTCCCCTTACTCTTCTGTCTTCCTGGGACGTGATGTTTAGCTCCAGTAACCTTTCCTCGTAGCTCATACCTCTCAGTTCTAGGACTATTCTGGTGGCATACCTCTGAATCTTCTCTAACTTTATCGCTTTTGTACCTGTGTGTGTGTGTGTGTGTGTGTGTGTGTGTGTGTGTGTGTGTGTGTGTGTGTGTGTGTGTGTGTGTGTATCAAATATTGCATTTGGTTACACAATACGTTAAAATTTACTAATGTGTCCTTGGAGTCGTTATCCCCTGAAGAGGATTGTGTGTAAAGTGGTTTCATTCATAGACAAGGATGTTTGGCGGTTTGATTAACGAGCATTTGCCCTTTGTTGATGAGGACGGGCTGTTACACTCAACTCGCAACTGATAACGTTCAAAATGTTCTTGAACAGTGCTTTGCCACTTCACTCCCTGTTCGAATCGCACCCTTCATTAATGCTGTCCCCCGTACTGAAATGTGTACAAGTCTCCAAACTTGATACATTACAGTAATTGCAAACGACTCTATCATCCTTAATTGTTCTCAACTTTAAGACATAACTGTAACATGTTCGTGTCTGAAGCTAGACTCAAATACAACAAAGTTATGAGTTATTCAAAGAATCTGCCTTTAAAGGAGAAATTTAGTATAACCTTGGATTGTCAATAAGCAGTCTGAGAGCAATAGTACACCAAGAACTTCAACAAAATCTTGTAGATCTGAGGCAAAGTGAAATCGACACTAGTACTTCCATCTATCATCATACTATCATGCAAGAGGAGCCACATATCTATGGATCATCCAATAATATCAGCAGACGTCTAGATGTTACTACTGCTCGGCTTAGACTCGGTTACAAGTATCTCTGGGAATTCTCATTATCTGCTGATGTAAACCTGACCAAATGTAAACTGTGTCAACAAAATTCTACGCACACCCTCCGTCACTATGTAATGGAGTGCGAAAAGATACGTGAATTCAGAGACAACTCTATAACAAATGTTCAAGAGATGTGTAGATATTTCATACAAAATGATCTGCTGCCAGAAGTGTTGGCTAAATATCCCCAGTCTGCTAACTGTAGTTAGTAACTGAGTGATTGTAATCTATCCACCGCTGCCCACTGGATGGGGGGCGGTGTGCAGGACAAACATATCAATTGTGACACTAGCTCTCCACATATGTCAGTTGCTTAATTTAGAAACTGTGCTTGTGGTCGGTCTCGAACCCATCGCGAACCCATTTATGATGTGACGATTGTGCATTGAATTTGTAACTTGCTCATCAAGATTGTAACTTGCTTAGCTAAATGAATTGTGGGGTTCAGTCCCCAACTTCCCGTTGCACAACAAGTGGGAACAATAGTAAGAAAAGCTAACCAAACCCTCGGAACAATCAAGCGTACCTTTGACTTTAAGGAACAGAAGGTAGTTATTCAATTGTATAAATCTCTGGTGCGCTCCCACTTGGATTACTGTATCCAAACATGCAGTTATCAAATCAGTTATAAAATATGCAGTTATATGCAGTTATAAAATCAATTATGCATCTCCAGAAAAAACATAGCTTCATTGGAGAAAGTGCAACACCGGGCAACAAAAATCATTCCATAACTTAGTCAACTCTCATACCAGAAGCGTGTGAGGGCCACAGGGCTAACAAGACTGTAAACCAAGCATGACAGGACGGATCTCATCGTAAGTTTTAGAATACTGAACAATTTGGTGGATGATGATACAGACAACTTCTTCAAAAGGTCGGATGTAATACAAACAATGAGCAACGGTTTTAAACTCAACAAGCCACAATGTAGGACTGAAAATATGAGATGATTTTTCACCCACAGGGTTATAAACCCGTGGAACCGCCTACCCGCCGAAGCTATAAATGCCAAAACTCTGAACTTCAAAATGTTCGCCGGCTTGCTGCCCTCGTCCAGGCCACAAGAGTGTTAGTGACCCTCAGGTAAATCCTGTGTATAAACCAAGAAGTACACTTCTCGATGTATGGTGATTGATGTTTGGCTTGCGTATAGAGTAATGGTGCTGGGAGTGAAGAACAGGGCGTGCAGACTTGCAGGTGTTGAAGTGAACTTACACGTGTGTTAGCACACATATTGCTTCTCCTGCTTCAATATGCAGGTAATAACATAATGGCGAAATTTCCGAGATGGATTAAGATGTGTTTCCTTGGCTACTGTTGCTTGCACACTGGGAGTCGTAGAGGCGGTTGAACAGAGTTGTGCCTGTGAAAATACGGTAATAGAGGATTATAAACAAGTGAAAGGTGTTCTGAGGGTTAACATTTACCCTCAGCTCTGTTGAGCGTTACAGCCTAATTGAATGTTGCAAGAGAGGGTTGCGCCTTTAATGATCCTGGCAGACGATAGACTTTAAGCCCTAACACCTGGCATCAAGGGATGATGATTGCTGGTGTGAAATGATTACTTCTTGCCCCACACAAGCCCGTTAGTTCCACTTATCTCTGAACTCTTCCCCAACTTCTTGTCTCACATCCCACTTGCTCTCCCCCCATCCTTCTATCCCTCTTCCATTGATGTTGTTTTAGATTCAGCTACTGGGAACAAAAAGTTCCAAGTAGAACGGGCTATGGTGAGCCCGTAGTGGACTTACCTGGCACAGGAGCGGGGCTATAACGTCCCCTCTTCCCACTCCCGTTCCATATATACCCCTTTCCCTCACCTTTTTTACGTCTCGCTTCCTCCCTCACTTCTTGCTCCTTCCCTCACCTCACTCCTTCCCTCACATCTCCCTCCTTCCCCTACCTCACTCCTTCCCGCACATCTCTTCCTCCTCCGCACGACCTCAGGGCAGCGAGGGACCAGTTTTTGTGAGCCTTGCGGCGGCTGCCAGTCCTCCTGGGAAGGGAACTGGTTTAAAGCCTAAAATGGAAGGTAATTTTCGGTAACAGATATTACTTTATAAATAGCGTGAAATTAATAATGTATTTCTCAGTCTAGAATCAGCAAGTGATAATAAATAATTGCATATATCTACGTGGGGTCCGATATAAATATTATTGATATTAATTTTCGCTAACAAGATTATTAAAATTTTGATTCAGTTTCGCAAGCGCGCGTAACGCTTCTTTGATCCAGTTTCTTTTAGTTGTAACTGGCCTTGGAAACTAATTAGCATAATAAATAATGCATGAACTCTTCTGTTCTAAGATAATAACTAAAAATAGAGTACATTTATTGTTTGTCATGTAACGCCTGGAGTTACCAACGCCAAGCAAGTACTTCAACTAAACGACTGCACACTTAAAGCTATTTCAAAACAATGTTCGTGACCACCAAATAAGTCACGACAAAATCGTAAATATGATTTAAAATCAATTATGCATCGCTCAACTTGCAGTCCCGGAGTTTTCGTGACGTTGGAAGGCATTGAACACAGCTGGGGGAGTGGAGGGGGGGGGGGAGACAAGCCAGCTTCCAGTAAGTATCCTGGTGGCGGAAAACACCGGAGAATGGGGCTTAAACAGCTTCCAGTCCCCTGGTGGCAGCTGACAGCGGGGAATGGGGCAAGGTCAACTTCCAGTCCCCAGCTGGGAACGGAATTATGCCAATTTTCAGTCTCCATGATGGTGGATAACAGTGAGGGGGGATGGGTGTGGCTAGCTCAGCTTTCATCCCCCAAGTGGCGAACCATAGTCACTTTCACAACATCCGGAATCCGGCGAGCCAGCTGGAGGATCCGGCGAGCCAGCTGGAGGATCCAGCGAGCCAGCTGGAGGATCCGGCGAGCCAGCTAGAGGATCCGGCGAGCCAGCTGGAGGATCCGGCGAGCCAGCTGGAGGATCCGGCGAGCCAGCTGGAGGATCCGGCGAGCCAGCTGGAGGATCCGGCGAGCCAGCTGGAGGATCCGGCGAGCCAGCTGGAGGATCCGGCGAGCCAGCTGGAGACGACCGGTAGGATAACCTGAGGAAGAGGTGATGTCACCAGGCAACATTTGAAGTGACTGCCACCCGGAGCAGAATAATCTCACCATCACCTCTTGAGTGGCTGGTAACTGCGTCCAATACAGAAGATTACGACCGGCTTAATTATCCAGTAAAGACGTCGAGATATAAATAATTCAGTATCCTTGCGGGTCGGTAACAAATGGCGTTGAATATAAGACATTAATACTTAAACACGATCAATTAATAAAGAACTTGTTAAATACCTGTACAGACTACCGCACAGACTCAAATGTTCAACAGCTCTAATTTTACAGCCAAAGCCAAGTTGACACGCTCCATGTGATATTGTGGATAGCGTACTCAAGCGACACGCCTCGCGAAACGCAAGCAATCTCAACGCACAAGCCTCGCAAGCAATATCGGCCTGGGTTCGAACCCTGGGTACGGAGGAACGATTGGCAAAACATCCCTAGCTGATCTCCCCCCCCCCTCTTCGTTTACCCAGCAGTAACCTGGTTATAAAGCGACTAGCGGATCGTGCTCCAGAGAATACAAGTAGCGTACGGAACAAATCTTTCGGCAGACATCTTCTTGTGGGACACCACCACTGCTGGCTCCATTATGCTGGTTATGCCCCACACCTCCCAGTCATGTATTAGTTGTTCAACTTACCTCTGGCATACGTATAGAATATAAGTTTAAGGTATGCTAGCACTAGGAGACACAGTCGGCTAGCACACCCAGGGCCCCCAACACCAGTCTACCACTACAACACCAAAACTAGTGGCCTGGGTGTGCTAGCAGACTGGTAGGAGAGGCCCTTGGGTATGCCAGTGGACTGATGGATTCACTAGCATACTCAGGGCACCTCCCATTAGACTTCTAGCATTCATACCCCTCCCACATGCAGGCCCCTCCCATCCGACTGCTAACACATACAGGCCCGTCCCGATTAGTTTGATTGATGAAGATTAAGCCACCCGAGAGGTAGCACGGGTATGAATAGCCCGTAAAGGCCCCTCCCACTCACCCAAACACAGCACACCCCTCCCACCAGTCAGTTACTTTCTTGTTAATCAACATATCACAACATTAATGTGATATGGAACATTATATATATATATATATATATATATATATATATATATATATATATATATATGTATAATATAATATATAATATAATATATATATATATATATATATATATATATATACTATATATATATATATTATATATATAATATATATATATATATATTTATATATATATATATATATATATATATATATATGCGAACAAGCCTGAATGGTCCCCAGGACTATATGCGAATGAAAACTCACACCCCAGAAGTGACTCGAACCCATACTCCCAGAAGCAACGCAACTGGTAACTACAGGGCGCCTTAATCCGCTTGACCATCACGGCCGTCAAAAAGGAAGTGATAGCCGAGGCTATTTGAGCCACTTCCCCGACGGCAACTCGGATGGTAATCTTGGGCATAGCATTTCACCAAATCACCTCATTCTTTGGGGCACACGTGAGGAACACAAATGCGAACAAGCCTGAATGGTACCCAGGACTATATGCGAATGAAAACTCACACCCCAGAAGTGACTCGAACCCATACTCCCAGAAGCAACGCAACTGGTAACTACAGGGCGCCTTAATCCGCTTGACCATCACGGCCGTCAAAAAGGAAGTGATAGCCGAGGCTATTTGAGCCACTTCCCCGACGGCAACTCGGATGGTAATCTTCCTTTTTGACGGCCGTGATGGTCAAGCGGATTAAGGCGCCCTGTAGTTACCAGTTGCGTTGCTTCTGGGAGTATGGGTTCGAGTCACTTCTGGGGTGTGAGTTTTCATTCGCATATAGTCCTGGGGACCATTCAGGCTTGTTCGCATTTGTGTTCCTCACGTGTGCCCCAAAGAATGAGGTGATTTGGTGAAATGCTATGCCCAAGATTACCATCCGAGTTGCCGTCGGGGAAGTGGCTCAAATAGCCTCGGCTATCACTTCCTTTTTGACGGCCGTGATGGTCAAGCGGATTAAGGCGCCCTGTAGTTACCAGTTGCGTTGCTTCTGGGAGTATGGGTTCGAGTCACTTCTGGGGTGTGAGTTTTCATTCGCATATAGTCCTGGGGACCATTCAGGCTTGTTCGCATTTGTGTTCCTCACGTGTGCCCCAAAGAATGAGGTGATTTGGTGAAATGCTATGCCCAAGATTACCATCCGAGTTGCCGTCGGGGAAGTGGCTCAAATAGCCTCGGCTATCACTTCCTTTTTGACGGCCGTGATGGTCAAGCGGATTAAGGCGCCCTGTAGTTACCAGTTGCGTTGCTTCTGGGAGTATGGGTTCGAGTCACTTCTGGGGTGTGAGTTTTCATTCATATATATATATATATATATATATATATATATATATATATATATATATATATATATATATATAATATAATATATAATATAATATATATATATATATATAATATATATATATATATATTATATATATAATATATATATATATATATATATATATATATATATATATATATATATATATATATATATATATATATATATATATATATATATAAACCATATTCTTGCATAAATTCTCAACTTATATTAATACCTTGGCTGCGTTCGCCTTTAATCATTTATCTGTACGAAACATCAAGAGGGAGACAAAAGATAAACAAAAAAAAAGAATATATGAAAGCAGGAAGACAATGCAGATTTTTGACATGTCCTTCATCAAATCTTTGGCCTTTAATGCAGAAACTTGTCTTTGATCGTTGAGTGTTGGCCAACCAACCGCAGCGGCCCGGGACCGTCTCTCCCTCTTGTCCCGAGACATCAAGGTCACCAAGTCCTCAGTGATCTGGTTTTCCAAGCACGTCCTGTGTCCTTAGACAATATATAAGACACTACGGGCTCACCATAGCCCGTGCTACTTGGAACTTTGTTCCAGGTAGCGAATCTTTTAACAACAACAACATCCTTTGTTGGTTACCACACCATAAGAGTACCTCACTTCTTGGTGTATGTATAATCTGCTGAAGATTTGAAGTAAACATCCGCCACGAAGATAATGTTATTAAAACAATTATTTATTACTACTATCCCCTCTACAACACCTTACTTTGCTCCTCAGCTCTCTCTTGCCTATTTATTGTCTGTCTCTACTTCCTCATCACCACCACACACTTGGTCCGGGAGACATCTCCCGTCACGCAGGGTGCAGTTGCACCTCCACAGATCTCCAGTATCATCTCTTGATACTGGTGATGGCTCGAAAGGGCCACCACTTACGAGCTATTCATGCCCGTGCCACCTTTTGGGTGGCTTCATCCTCATCTTCTTCATCTGTTTAAAACACGGGAGACATCTCCCGTCACGCTGGGTGCAGTCGCACCTCCACAGATCTCCAGTATCATCTATTGATACTGGTGATGGCTCAAAAGGGCCACCACTTACCAATTCATGCCCGTGCCACCTATTGGGTGGCTTCATCTTCATCTTAACACATTCACAAGGGAGACATCTCCCATCATGCAGGGTGCATTCGCACCTCCACAGATCTCCAGTATCAGCTCTTGATACTGGTAATGGCTTAAAAAGGCCACCACTTACGGGCTATTCATGCCCGTGCCACCTTTTGGGTGGCTTAATCTTCATCATCATCATCATTCCTCATCACAATTCACTTGAGAATGGTCCATGACGGACCGAAACGTCGTCGTCCCTTCACCTTCTAGTGTGTGGTCTGGTCAACATACTTTAGCCACGTTATTGTGACTCATCGTCTGCTTATTAAAACAAGACTAAAACCAGTGCACTCAAAAACAGAAGCGAAAAAGAAACAGGGAAAAAGGAGGAAACCCCACCTCCATTTAAAACTTTGACCCAAATATCAGAGTAACAGGGTTATTGCGAACAACCGAACTCAATTACGGGCTCACCATAGCTCGTGCTAAATGGACATTTCGTTCTGAGTAGCTAAATCTAAAAAAAAAAAAAACTTGAAGTAAACGGCAAGCTCTTGGTGGCTTAATCTTCATCAATCAGCAAACGGGCTCACTATAGCCCGTGTTACATGGACACCGAATGAGTGCAACCCATTCTCGCACTTGCTTATAGTCAATATTGGCTTATTTAATAAGTGCATATGTGACATACTAATTGATTGTAAATATTTTAGTTTACCTTGAAAAGCTTCATAGAAAACACCGACCTCACCTAACCTTCTTAGTATGTTAAGATAAGCATCTTATTGCTTCTTAATTACAATTATTACTTAACCTATACCGTAATAGTGCTGATGAGTTAGCCAAAGAATCAACCTTCAAAGACGTTTATTATACCCTTGAATTGCCTGTAAGCAGTCCGAGAGCAATAATACACCAAGAACTTTTGGATCTGATGCAGAGTGAAATCTATACTAGTAATTGTATTTATCATTATATTATCATGCAAGAAGAGCCACACATCTATGGATCATCCAATACAATCAGCAGACTCCTAGATGTTACTACTGCTCGGCTTAGATTCGGCTATAAGTACCTCTGGAAATTTTCATTACTCGCTGATATAGACCTGATCAAATGTAAACTGTGTCAACAAAATTATTCGCACACCCTCCGTCACTACGTGATGGAGGGCGAAAAGATACGTGAATTCAGAGACAACTCCATAACAAATGTACAAGAAATTTGTAAATATTTAATTTAAAATTATCTACTACCAGAAATTTTAGCCAAATATTCCCAATTTGCTAACTGTAGGGTAGTAAATATGGGTGATTGTAACCTATCCACCGCTGCTTAACCTACTTCCCCACATAAGTTGCTTAGCTTGGAGACTGTACTTATGGTCGGCGTAGAACTCACTGTTGACGTATATTAATAATAATAATAATAATAATAATAATAATAATAATAATAATAATAAATGTTTATTTAGGTAAGGTACATACAAGAGATTTTACAAAGATTGATGGATTTATAGATAGAGCTAGTACATACAATGCCTAAAGCCACTATTACGCAAAGAGTTTCGGGCAGGAAAAATTCATTTTTTAAACTTGTTTAAATAAATGAATTTTGTGATTCAGTCCCTGAGCCCCTATTATGTGCCCCTGTAACTCTTCCCACCACCGCCCACACCATGGGTATGAGGTGCATAATAAATTAACTACAAAAAAAGTGTCCCGCTTTATTGTTCATTGTCTTAGTTTTCCCGGGAATCTCTCTGCTCACCCTGTCGGTGTTGTGTATATTCTTGTTTTCTTAATGCTTTTGAACATGTAGTGACTTAATAATACGAGGATGGATAGCAGCTAATTGCGTTGTGACTATAATCGAACTGCTTCCGGAAGACACACTAAGTTTATATTCTCAGACATTAATAAGTCACAATAACGGGGGTGAAAATCAGACACCTAACCCACACATCTGAAAATATAGAGTTGTGGGTTGGATGTTGTTGTTGTTGTTTAAGATTCAGCTACTTGGAACAAAAGTTCCAAGTAGCACGGGCTATGGTGAGCCCGTAGTGGACTTACCTGGCACAGGAGTGGGGCAAGTAGCACGGGCTATGATGAGCCCATAGTGGACTTACCTGGCACAGGAGCGGGGCAAGTAGCACAGGCTATGGTGAGCCCGTAGTGGACTTACCTGGCACAGGAGTGGGGCAAGTAGCACAGACTATGGTGAGCCCGTAATGGACTCACCTGGCACAGGAGCGGAACAAGTAGCACGGGCTATGGTGAGCCCGTAATGGGCTCACCTGGCACAGGAGCGGGGCTGTAAATGGTTGGATGTCTGTTTACATTCTTTAAATATCCGGGCACTTGCCACTGTGAAGGCCGGCCGGCTACCTTTCCCGCAAGATAGTCATTGGTCGCTTTGTAAGTGACGAAATAAAATCCTCTACAAATTGTCTGATAGTTCAGTAAAGACTGTATTCTTGAAGTTAATTGGTTGCTGCTTTCCGTGACGTAAGTGTAGCTATCAGCAGTTGATTGGTTGTCAGCATCAGTAATGTTGTTTCTGATTTATGTTTTTAATTCGATAATATTTCGATCAGGAAATTTGATAATTGTACAAATTTTGAGCACATCGATTAATGACATAATCGAACTATTATCTCTGCTAGTTGACGCGTTACCAGAATGAGTGATGCGATAGATACCGTAACATAACCTCTCACTCAAGTGACTGGCTATTGGAATAAATGACGTCAACGAACTGGATATATTCTCTTGTGTGATTGGTTGGAAGAACTAGTGACGTCAGCGCATGAGATCATGACGTCAGCGCTGTTACTCACCCGAGTTATTCAAATTCTGACAAGTCACTCCTGTGGTTCACGTATCTTGACATTTCCGTGTCCTCTGTATAACCCCCCGTTTTTGTGGGTCTCAATGTGCCTTTGTACTCAACAGATCATACGGGTCTGCAGGAGCCTTTAATAGGAGGCCTGTCGACGACCGGGCCGCGGGGACGCTAAGCCCCGGAAGCACCTCAAGGTAAGGAGGAACACTGAATTAGGACGGTCCCAACGGAGGCCTTACAATGGTAGCAAGGCTGTCTTTCATCAACCAGTTTTTATCCTTGCGCTCCTCTGTCGCTGCTGTTGAGAGCTAGAAGATAAATCAGTGGGTCTTAACCACTGGATCCTTAGTGGGTCCTTATCTGTATCAGTGGGTACTAAACCCAAAGGGGGTCACGAAATGCTTTCTGGTGGGGTCGAGGACCCTAAATTCTGAGTACTAGTATATTTGAATCATCGAGAATTAACAAATGGTGAGCATCTTGATTAGGCAGTTTTTATTTATATTTTCAATTATCAATATTTCACAATTATGAAATTGTAGCAGAGGCAGGTCTCAGGTCTTTTGAGTTTTAGAAGTAATTATCAAAAGATTCAGTTTCAGAAAATAAGGTTGCGAGTCCCAAAAAAGTTGAGAAGCACTGGTCTAGAGGATATCTATTGCTTTCTTATAAGTAACGAGCAATGTTTGATCAACGGCATTAATCAACTGCAATCTGGAAACCGCATCGTGAGATTAGGCAGTTCTCTTCATGTAAATGAAGAGAACCCTTTATCGTCGTTCGCCTAAACATTGCCTCGAACAAAGGTTTGAAGTAATCCACAAGGGCCGTGACGAGGATTCGAACCTACGTCCGAGATCTCGGACGTAGGTTCGAATCTTCGTCACGGCCCTTGTGGATTTGTTCATTTGATGCATCACGCTATTGTGATTTGTGTGTGTAAAGATTTGAATTCTTTGAGTGGAAATTTGAGAGGCTCCTATATGAAGTCCCTGATCGACTAGGTAGTAATTATTTTTGTATTGTGCAAGCAGATAAAGATAAATCACGACTGTTGATACTGGGGGACTTCAACTTTAAAGCAATAGACTGGGAGGCCTATGAAGCAAGAACAGAGGACTTTTGGACATGCAGATTTGTGAACCTCATTCTGGAGACATTCTTGTATCAACACATGAAGCAAGCCACAAGAATGAGGGAAGGAGATGTACCGTCAGTATTGGATCTAGTATTCACCAGGAAAGAGAGATATTTGACATCCAGCACCTTCCTCCCTTGGGAAAGAGTGATCACGTCCTGTTAGACATAAATATGGTTTAAGATATCACCTAGAAGAAAATGGGGACATGAAACAGTTGATAAACTCGATTTCAAGAGAGGTCACTATGGAGAACTAAGAAAAAATTTTAATGAGTGTAATTGGACAGACTTGCTGCGAGGCAGGGAAGTTAATGAAATGTATGCCAAATTTTGCAAAATATACGATGAAGGCACACAAACATTCATACCAAAACACGAGATGCAGGGCCAGAAAACAGGATTGGTTCAAGAGAAATTGCGAGAGGGCTAAACCAAAAGACACAAAAATGGAGTCAATATAGGAAGAGGCCAAACCCCCAAACATACCAGCAATACAAAGATGCGAGAAACAACTATACGGCAGTAAGGAGAGAGGCAGAAAAAATTTTGAAAAAGGAATAGCGGATAAAGGTAAAACAGAATCGGGCCTATTTTACAAATTCATAAACAACAAATTGCAGGTAAAGGATAATATCCAGAGGTTTAATATGGGAAACAGATTCACGGAAAATTTAAAGGAAATGTGTGAAACATTAAACGAAAAGTTCCAAAGTGTTTGTATAAAATGAAATCTTCAGAGAACCAGACACTAAGAATTCCAGAGATTTTGAGCGTATAGAGGTGTCTAGAGATGAAGTGGAAAATATGCTAAAGGAGCTAAGTAAGAACAAAGCAGTTGGTCCAGATGGAGTTTCACCATGGGTTCTGAGAGAATGTGCATCTGAGCTCAGCATTCCACTTCACTTAGGCGAGAAGGTGGTGGAGGCCAAAACCATCAGTAGTTTCAGAGCATTATATGACGAAGAGTGCTGGGTAGACATGACACCACGAGCATATCTCTCATCCTGTAACTACACTTGGGTAATTACACACTCACTCTCTCTCTCTATATATAGGGGCCAGTGACTGAGTAGACAACACACTGGACACGTAATCCTGTGGTCCGGGGTTCGATTCCCGGCGTCAACGAGAAACAATAGGCAGTTTCTTTCACCCTGATTACCCCGTTACCTAGCAATAAATAGGTACCTGGAAGTTAGACAGCTGTTACAGGCTGCTTCCTGGGGGTGTGTGTGGGAAAAAGAAAAAAAGTAACAGTGATTGACAGCTGAGAGGTGGGCCAAAAGATCAGAGCTTAACCCCCGCAAGCACAACTAGATGAATACACACATACATACATACATGTACGTACAATTCTTGATTCACCCAAAAGCATACATTTATTATAAGTGAGCATACATACACTTTTTTTTTTTTTTTGTAACCAAGGTTCACAACAAAGAATAAAAAAACAAATAAATTTTCTTCTTTATTGCAAGTCATATTGTACTTCATTTGTTAGAATGAACATTGTATACCACATAATTCAATAAACACCATAGAAACATCAAGAAAACATTAAAATTAGGAAACTGGAATGAAATGGTATCATAATTTTGAGCAAAACCACCATAAAAATCTAACGACTTGTTTCCATGCACTACCCAAATGTCTTTATAACGAAGCAACCATGTATTGTAAATCTGATAGCACATTATCTTGCATTACAGTCATAATGCAGTACTGTAACCTGACATTTTATATTGTTGGAGAAAATGTATAATTCGGAAGTTTTTATACACTCCAGGACTCTCTTCAGCTGAAAGCTCAATAGTGTGAGAAAAGGCAAAGTAAATCATTACTTTGGTCTTCTTGTTTCTCTATTGTTATTTCCCAAAGAGGGTGGTTATATGCACTGAAATAATTACTTTATCAACACTGTGGATTCTGAAACTGTGTAACTAGCGTATTAAGACAGTAGCCTGCTTAGCCAAATGAATTTTGGGGCTCAATTTCCAAGACCATTATGTGACCCTGTAACCTTTTCCACTACCACCCCAAAGGATAGGTATGTGGTGCATAATAAGTGAACAACTCTAACTACTTGTAATTTTCAGTGTTGTGACATTTATCCCATACGATTGATACAGCATCAGTTTTCCTTGCATTATCCAATTTTAAACAAGGAAGCATCTAAGTAAATCTGATATACCTGTATATTTGCATTACTTCATACTGGAGAAACCAAAGAAATCTGATACTGTATCATGGTTCATATTATTGCTTAAAAGTTCCTTGCATAGAGGAATCTGTATTTCATCAAATTCTGTTCACGAGACTGACATGTCAAGCAAAAGGCAGTATAGGTGCCTATTAGTGGGCGGGCCAAAACGACCAATGGAAGAACACATGGTGTGATCATATATTAATGTGTATAATTTAATCAACTGGTTGTATGGTCATAACTTAACTTTCCTATAACAGTACTCAAAAGCTGTGACCAGGAAAAGGCATTGTAAATTTCATATGCAATTACCTTTCCTGGCCTGAGGGTGGTAACAAATTTGCAGAAAACTGTGCAAATTGAGAGTTTAGAAAATAAAAAGAATATGATTTTACAATAAATTGCCAGTAGATGAGTAACAGTTATCTGGAGCCGTGACAATTTTTGCAGGCCACTTTATATTACCAAATTTTAAGTACAATATTAAAACAGGAGATATATGTAATAAATAACTTTCTTTCGATAATGTATTTGTCAAATATTGTATTACTCTTGGCAATGAATTGTCCAGTAACTTTGTTTTATGAAATATACTTTCAAAGTAGCACTCAGCAGATGTATTGACATGGTGTTTGAATTGGCTGATAACTGTAAAGAAACAAATGCTGTATTAGCAACTTTAACCTCAAAATGCGCCCAATGCAATACGTCCCATGACTATCGTGCAACTAATGTGCACCCTGCACTTTTACTACTCCTACGCTTTTGATACATCATCATATTTCACGTGAAAATTTTCAATTTTCTAATAGGAGCACCAATATATATGTTTTTTGTGCTACAGTACAGTGCAGTATATGTATTATACATAGTTGCATCATATCTTAAAATTAAGACAGAAATACATAATACTTTTCATTGCAATATAAAACATGTAGCAAATTCTAGCACGTTTTGATTGCAATTTAAAAGTACCATTAGGGTAGACTGCATAAACTGTATAGCTGAAAAATAAATTTAATGAAAAATAAATAGCAAATACAGTATACTGTATAACATTAACAAAAAATATTCGGTACAAATATTTCAACCCATATTTACTAAAAATACATAAAAGATACACCAAAAGCTTCATTCAATCTCACGATTTATATTTGAATACAGTATAGAGTAACTGAGGTCAAAACACATCCCCTTTTTAAAAAGCCAGTAATAAATGTGACTAGTCTAGATAATTAGATGTGATCTGCAGTGTTGGAAAACTAGATAAATATTGACAACATTTACAAATCACTGCTCTCTCTCTCATTTACCATTACAGTAATTACAAAATTGAAGAGAAGGCATTTTTTTTTTTTTTATAAAATGTGAAACTCCCATTCTTTAATAACTATACTGCATTATAAAACATTAATTTTATCACTGAAAATCAAATACTGTCCCGTCAAGTTCAATATGCACAAGTTTACTTTATAATACCTTCATTCACCATCAAAACTTTAATAAAAATAATATTCTTACTCTATACAAATATCAAATGAAAATTAGAATTATCATCAAATTATTTCAACTGTTACTTACCTATCAAGTCTCCAACTATTACACAATGGTACAGCACATCAAACCTGTACAACAAGCTATTCATTTACCACAAGTGTGTACATTGCGTCCAACACCTCAAAAATTATGACAACTAATGCAGAAATACATTTAAGGTATACACGCTACTATACTAAACTTCCAGACACGGTATTTGTAGCCATAATCATAAAAAGTTTCAAGTTTTAGCTTATGACAATAATTGTAGCTATATGATAACAGAGGTTGCAGTGTTCCAGATACACAGCAACAAAGGCCACTGTGTTCCAGATACACAGCAGCAGATGCCACTGTGTTCCAGATACACAGCAGCAGATGCCACTGTGTTCCAGATACACAGCAGCAGATGCCACTGTGTTCCAGATACACAGCAGCAGATGCCACTGTGTTCCAGATACACAGCAGCAGATGCCACTGTGTTCCAGATACACAGCAGCAGATGCCACTGTGTTCCAGATACACAGCAGCAGATGCCACTGTGTTCCAGATACACAGCAGCAGATGCCACTGTGTTCCAGATACACAGCAACAGAGGCCACTGTGTTCTAGATACACAGCAGCAGATGCTACTGTGTTCCAGATACACAGCAACAAAAGCTACTGTGTTCCAGATACACAGCAACAGAAGCCACTGTGTTCCAGATACACAGCAACAAAGGCCACTGTGTTCCAGATACACAGCAACAGAAGCCACTGTGTTCCAGATGCACAGCAACAAAAGCCACTGTGTTCCAGATACACAGCAACAGAAGCCACTGTGTTCCAGTTACACAGCAACAGAGGCCACTGTGTTCCAGATACACAACAACAAAGGTTAAAACAAAAGAAAATCATGATAATATAAATCATGTATTGGTGCTTGCAGAAAATTAAGATGGGATTCTTGTGCATAGCATGGGAATCCAGCTTGCTAAAAGAGCAACAAAATATTGTACAGTACACTATAATACCTTACACACACAAAACCTTATTTGCATTAAACATGATTCCAATTATATCATTAAAGATATAATGCAATGAAATACAAATTACCGAGAAAAATGATGTTAAAGCTAACTACTGCAATTACAGTATTATCTCGTGAGGTGAAACCAAGGAATGTTCGAGAAGAATTGTACAGTTTCATCAATGTAAAGCACTTTTTTCTAATGCACAAAGGAGTATCATGTGAATAGACATGTACTGTATCTCCAAAAGCCTCCCAGTTCTTTACACATTAGTGACAACTGAATTTTCTAACAATTTGTGGAACTTGTTACTTCTTAATAGTGCACAAATTAGCCGACACTGGTGTGTGTGTGTACATACTCATGCTTGCATACATTTACATATTTGTATAATATATATTATATATATACATTATATATACACAGTATATTGCTTGTAAATATTATGTACATACTGTATATACATAATATTTATATGATCATGAAAAAGTGAAAGCACCATTAGATATTTTATCAATTATAAGACGAATGGAGCATAACCATATCGACCAACTTCAACTCTCTTTTTACAGATGCTTAATAAAAGGGGAGAAAAAAAAAACATCCATTTTAGATTCGCTTATTTTTCACACCATCTACAATTAAAAAAAAACACACACACACACACACACAAACCATGGAAGATTACTTTTAATTTGGCCTCTCTATTAGTTTGCAAAACACCAGGCATTTATGGCTTAACCTGGTTTTCATGCATGTTAAAAAATAAATAAAAATCAAAGAGCATGAACTATTCACAAATAGAAATCTTTCCTTAACTAGTGCAAGATTTATCAGCTTAGCCAAGACTAAACAGTAATAAAACTAATCAAATATGGGCTCTAATGCAGCAGTCCTATACCTAGTGACTAGGCATCCCTTGGTAATTCACATGACTTGGCTTAGTTTACCTTGAAGAGTACTATTTTCCGTCAAATTATTAAGAGATGCAAAGATTTTAAGAGCTGATATATTGCCATATACTTGTTACCATTTTGAAGACATTTGGCCAAGGCTGTCGGTTATTTGTGCAGAGAATAATACATAAGAGATAAGTACAGTACTGGATTTACATAACGTTACTTATGAAGGTTGGTTCAATATTCACAGCTACACACAATTAGATCAACAAATGATATTAATTGATTGCCATTTTTTACTGAGAAAAAATTCAAATACATTATGCACATCAAATTCTGATATAAAAACTTAATATCCTTAAAAAAATTAAATTTGTTTAATTAAAACAGAAATAATCATCGAATATGTACCAAAATGTGAAAAATGCTTCAGCATAATATAAATGCTACACTAGGGAGTCAAGCTTCCTACACAGGCTATAGACTATATGACCCAAATCACAGTTGAAAGTTGCTTTGTGACAGTCAGCCAAAGAGAGAGAGAGCGAGCGAGAATAATTCATTGCTGCTCACTGCCTATCAATTGGCTTTCCCTCGCTTCACCTTGCTTATGTTGGCTTTCCTCTTGTCTCTACGAGTCTTATCCTAGAGAAATACAAAGTAAAAATTATTGTATTCATTGCACATGAATTGGATATTTTCTGAATGTCTTCCTGTAGGAACATAATTTTCACTACATACCCCCACAGGAAATGCTACTGTTCAGATAGATAAATAGCAGATTATGTCCTGTACTTGTTACCCCTCTACTTCAACCTTATTATATAAAGTTACTAATAGATGGTAGCAAGCCAGAAGACTGTTATACAATGTCAAAATAAAACTTCGCCATATGAGGACATTAAACAAATTAAATATCAATTCTAAAATGGTAAGATGTTTTACCAATGTTTTGCAATTTCAGTGACATCACCTGCATATGCAGTAATATAAATGACCATAATTAATTTGTTTATTCATTATATTTTTAAAAAATTAAAATTAGTTTTGTTTCTCCAAAGAAGTAAAGTATCAATCACTCTAACCTACCAATACTTTCAAATTAAAATTTTTATTCAAAAGAATATACTGTCTATACAAAGAACTTAAGTGTAATGTACAATTGTGGAGACAGGAGTTACATAAACTAATGAAGCTACTATTATACAAAAAAAATAAAAAACAATAGAATGTAATGAAACGCCATTTTCTGGGCGAGCCCCCCGGAGGCTCCCTGGCACCCACCCTCCCTCTGGTTGGCGGTTTCGTTTTTGTTTTTGATTCTCTGCCTCTGAACTGGGAGTGTGAGTAGCCGTGTGGGGGGGGGGGGTCCAGTGTTATATTTAGTTTGTTAGCTATCTTTCAAATTTATTTCACTCTCTCGGCATCGTTATAAATGAGGCTTTGCTTATGCATGTTTATAATTTATAATTACTGTATAATGGCCAGTTTTAGGCTATTAATGCTGTAATACAATATTATTTATTAAATGATTATTGTATTACAGTATATATTTTAAACTAAGTCATTTATAATTGCACAAACATTTTATGAACTAAACTTTCTTGAATTTGTATACTGTAAATATAAACACCTACACATGAATACATAATTTTTTTTTAATTTAAATCTCAGTTTCAGTTCCTATTATTACTGTTGTCATTACTATTAATACTGTACACTGTTTTACCAATTTATATTATTATTCAATTTGTAAGCAAAGTGTTCAGCAATTGATGCATAAAAATTTGAATTTGATTTACACTGCTGTACACCAACTAGAAATGTAATGATTAATTCTTATGAATAAAGCCTTTGAATCTGTTTTTCTAATTTTGATAACCTAATCTGGACTTTTATACAGTACTGGGATTTAATAATAATGGAAAGAAGGTCTATTCAGCTTACTGAGGTCTCTAGAGCCCAGTGTGAAGCTGTCTGCAGTCACTTATCCAGTTACTGGAGAGACCCAGTTGTGTTTAATTTGACTGATGTGAACATCATTAACCGAGCCACAACCCCCATTTTAAGAGCATATCTAGTATAGAAGAATCCTTTTGGAACTTCTATTTTTCAATACAAATTCTTCTAAGTCTTCCCAGAGATTTAAACCAAAACTCTGCTGACAACTAGTCACTACCTCATCAAGTGCACTTTAAAACAACAACGGAAAGAACTTAATCTTAATCTTTTCTACCAATATTTGTGTCTGAGAAAATAGAGTACAGTATATGGTACAGTATGATATACCATTGTTGAAGTATATGAAGTGTGTTAGGCTAATCGAGGTTTCCCCATAAGGCGAGGATGCCCATCCGGTTACCCAACCTGCGCTGGCCTTAACATGACTGACCGGGCAATGTGCCTATCACCCACCGTGCCACACCACTGAGAATGCCCCCTTCTCTCTTGGCTTCCAAATATATGTTGAGGCTTGATTTACTAAACAACTGACTTTTATTTTTCTTGTTTAATATTTTATAAAATTTGTTTTAATTATTTTTTTTAGATTCACTTGTTATATGGTGCATCTTCCCTTCAGTGCCCTCAGGCAAGGTGATGGTTGCTGCGTGTTGTTGCAAGAGCACGCTACTGTATGTTCTTCTCATTACTAATGCCTGGAAAAATATCACTAAAATCAGTACTTGTTTAGTAATAAAAACAATCTAAATACAGAAGACACTTGATCAATATCCTACAGGTCTTCCCCTGACCGATACAGGAACACCTGTTACATGTCCTCACCATATTCCTGTATGACCCTTCATCACGACAAACACCCATCCACAGACATGATTAAGTACACCATAAAACAAGGGCAAAATATTGCATATTTACTTGTAGCAAACAGTCATCTTAAAACAGATATCCTGATCCCTGTGGCTTATTGCTTCAGTCCTTGAAAATGTACCATAATTCAAAGAAGTATACATAAAGTTATTTTCATGATGATTTATAGTAACTGAATAGCCAATTGAATAAATTGATATACTGTACTGTAGTGTAATATAAACGGAAAACGTCAAACCCGTCCCAAATTTTGCCAGTAGGATAGAAGAGGATACGCGGTTCTAAGCTGGACTAATAGACAGTTAAAGAAATCCTAACAAGTACTGTTTTCAATAACACTACAGTATAACATATTTCTGCAATTCAAGAACTGCCAAAACTCCACAGACAAATAAATGACAAAAACTAGATCATACATTTAAATTCATGGTAGATACAGTCTTACTTGTATTCAGATTAAGCGTAAGGAACAAAATGCACAAGATTCAATGGCAAAAGCAAACTCATCAAGACTGGAATTTAAGACCAAGATAGTAATCAAGACTTCATGTTAATACACGTATCACTCCTCATGCTCCAAAAAATATACTAATTCCACCACTGTATACTGTATATACTGTACTGTGTTTTTGATGTAGAGAGATGGCAAAGAGAGTGGTGCAGGTGTGCATAACAAAACAGATAGAAATATACCGAGATAAAGATATTGCGCAACAACTAGGCTGTTTAGTTAAAGGAACATACAGTATCTGATCACAGAAATATAAACACTGTACTGTACTAGAGAATGATGCAATACAAGACACTTTTACTGTACAATATTTTAAGAAGCAGTTACAAAGCATACAGGATGATCCATTATCCAAACAGTACCACAAAAACTGATCACAATTGAAAATGTAACTTACTGTACATTCTTAATATGACAGTCATGTGCTTTAACCATTCATTTCCCAAGCATGTACTATTAGGGGGACATACAACAACAAATCGTGTACATGGTATAGGTTATGAAATTACCTTTTCCTGTGCCTCGAGTGCTTTTGCCAGTTTCCAGGACAATATAGCAGAGATGAAGAACATGGGTGAAAGACAGAGTAAAAGGTACCAGCAAAATTCCCAAGGATTTCTGCAAAACAAATATTTATGAAGATAGTAATATGGTTAAAATTAAAAGGCGAACTCAAAAGCATTTTGAACTGCATAACTAAATCCTGTGCTTGCCTCATAACAGCATTGTTACTTTCTGTTCCTCATACATACTTCACTGCCTCTGTTCATAGCTATCTGAATATTCTGCTTTGTCACAGTCTCATGAAGACACATGCAGTCAACTTGAATCAGTCGCTATACAGTACCTTGAATTGCTCTAGCATCTCTTCCCTCTAAATTCACCCGAAGAGGTTAACTATACAGGTAATTTTTGCACTTGTTCACAATAATTTACAGTACTCGTACATTCCCTACTTTCCGTTCATTTCATAACACTTATGAAAAATGCATAGATTGTGAATAACTTAAAAAAACAAAAAATCTGCACTATTTTACTCATTCTATTATGACAAGTGCTGTTTTCACACCTTGATCTAGTGTTCAATTTCTCTGTGACCCATGCCTATCACTAGCTTTCATTAAAAAGTTTTATACTGTATGCTTTCCTTATAATCACATAAAGCACTTAACAAGATATGAAATAGCAGTGCCTTCACCATTTTATGACTTAAATAGTAAAATTTTCCGTCTAAATTAGTAAATTTTTAAAACAATCTTATTCCATTAATTAACAATTCCATTTTAGTATTAAATTGTTCACTGTAATACCGTACCGCAGTCTATGTTTTATACTCAAATGAAAGATGTAATGTTAGTAATTATTATAAGCAGCAGTACAGTGAGAATTTGATGAACGTTATTTAATTTTGTAGGATCTTTGGGCGATGCGACACTGACTGAATCCAGGAAATTCCTCAAATGACCCGGTATTACTAGGTTTGCAGTGTCAAAAATCTACCATAAATTTATTTGACCCAGACTCTCAACAAACACAGGCAAGGACTAGCACACATTGATTTTGACAATCAGGTACATACTGTATTCTGAAAAAATTAAGAGGGTCCATACCTGGCAGCATATACGACTAGCTGGTGCAACCAACCCCCACTGACTTCCTCAATGGGAGTTTTTATAGCATCATCACCATCCATTTTGTGCCGTCTGGTGATGAAAATAAGGAAATGTTAGATATCTGTATCTGCCAAGAGTTATTTTAATGCACTATTTTAATGCAAGTTAGATATTTTAATGCACTGTTTTTACTAATTTTATACACATTGCAGAACGAGTTTAAAACACCTACCTTACCTCCCTGGCCCGAGTTTTTCAAATACTGTACAGTGCATTATAGAATTTTGTTTCTAAAGATTTTTCAGAAATTAATATTTAACATACAATAAAAACATACATACAATTTTTTTTTACTCAAATACTTAACTTAATTTCTCTAATTTGTATTTTCTAATTGTTATTACATTACACCTATTAACTAATCTCTAAATTGTATAAGATATATTCATAAATAGGAAAAACTGTCTTCAGTTTTCTTTGCTCCTTCTTTCTTCTTACTAAACCTTTATATAATAATACTCACAAACTCCTTTGTTCCTTTATACTTTTATACAGTATGACATGCTCATTGTTTGTTGCTGCTACTGTACATATCAACAAATTTCCCAAATAAAATGTAAAATATTGAGCATGTCAATATCTTTCATAATACAGTTCTGCAATACTGTACTGTACTGTGCAAGAACAGACAGTGCACAATTTGCAGAAGAAATGCATATTATATCTGGGAAAAAATGCACAATTTGAAACTGCATATTAAATTTAAAGGTTAAGTATATTTAGTACAATATGTATACAAGAAAATTTGTTTTGTAATTAAATGGCCTTATTTTGGTGGCTCCTTCATAGCTCCCTTAGCTTGTGGCACTGGCAATAGGACCATGACAAGCCAGGGTTCTGTGGGCATTCCTCTCCCCCCCTTCCCCTAAGACAATTGCCAATTCATACCAACTTTCCTCCACAAAAGAGCAGAAAGCACATGTGAATCAAAGATCAAGTCACTGGTCGGAAACAAAAAAGTGTCACAAAACACTTATAAATTCATCTATGAATGCTTAATAATTGTGTACTTATCAAACAAAAGCTATCCAATCATCTATCTAAAGAATGCCCCCAATGCCACCAGATGGCGGGTCGAGCCCCTCTGGACACTAGCGAGGCACTACCCCTCACAAGCCAAAACACATGCAAAGTAATACGGAACAGAAATAATGACTGAACTCTGAGGTAAAGTGTTTATTCTCAGGGATGCAGGACCCATTGCCACAGCACAGATGAGGGCTAGGCACATCAAGGTGCCAAACTGCTAAGACCTAACTGAATCGCTACAAACCACAAATATGGATATTAACTGTGGGACATGTTAGGAGAAAAATGCTGCCAGAGCAGTAAACTAACAGAATTTAAGACCTTTGGAGTAGACAGTGGCTTAGCTGAACTTCACTACCCAGCAAAATATCAAAGACAACCTTGATTTGGTGCAGAACAATGAAGTACTGTATGAGGACTGAGAAACCACAACATTCCAAGAGGCCAGAGTTTTCTATAAATACCTATGAAAATGGTCACTAGGCATAGCATTTGATGTATCTTACTATAAACTGATGTATCATATTCAAATTTGCAAGGAATTTATTTTAATTTAGTTTATTCCCTACTATGTATGAGTAACCATCCTGTGAGATGGGGATATTAGATGAACTTAAAGCTAGTTTTTGATCTACATTGTTTAATCTTTCATATAGAATAGAGTAGCAGCACATTGCTGTATATACATAAGCTTTTATAAAAAAAAAAAAATGAATACAAAAATATTCTATAACTTTATTATAAAAGTATTCAATATTTTTAAAAAATCTACCCGTTATTCAGTAGGGTAAACGAAGAGATACAATCAATGACTGAGTACAGTATTGACAGCCACAAGTTTTGATGGATTAATGGATTATCAAAGTAACATGGTGTCATTTTCATGTACAAAAATGTAATGTATCACGTTTTGTGGCGCGTATTCTCGTAGTTTTATTACCAAAATGCAGTTACTTTACCTCTTTTGCATCACCAGAAAAACACACTCAAATAATAATTTTAAAATCTGAATCAGAGTATATATGTTATATATATTAGTACATGGCTCAATTGTCAAAAGCACACTTGTCAAAATGATGCAAAATGCAGCATATATATATCATAGACCCCTGCTATAAATGTGTCTCTTATACCGTGCACTTTTTTCACACTGCTCCTGTGCCAGGTAAGTTCACTACGGGTTCACCATAGCCCATGCTACTTGCCCTGCTCCTGTGGCAGGTAAGCTACGGGCTCACCATAGCCCGTGCTACTTGCCCCGCTCGTGTGCCAGGTAAGCTACGGGCTCACCATAGCTCGTGCTACTTGGAACTGGTTCCGAGTAGCTGAATCTATTACAACAACAATAACAACCGTGCACCTGCTGACTGTGGCACTGTGGCACTAAGTACGGCTACCACAGCTATACAACTCCCGGAACACAAACGTCACATGACAAGGTTGGTGAGGCCTCGTGAGTGTGTCGCCGCCTCCTGCCTCATCTTACCCAGTGAGTGTGATGAGTCAAGTGTCCAGGACCCGCCTCCGCCTCCTCTCACCTCACCCCAATATGCTCCAAATACCACAAATTCAGCAGAAATTCGCCTCTTCTAGTGGTCTTAGGAGCTTCTGTTTACATTTAGAGAGACCCCCGAGAAGGCTCAGGGAAGCTGACAGTGCCTCCAAAAGTCAACCAATCGTAACGCAGTGTAAAATAAAATTTGGCTTTCTATTGGCGGATTGGTTGTACAGATTCTCAAAACGCTAGTAACGAGAGTGTCATGCGGCGCATCCAAGACCATTTTATTGGGTAAAATTTTCACCAATAGGAATAGAGATTTGATTGACTCTTGGGCGACGTTTAATTTTTATTGGTTGGCTGAGGAGAGGTGCGGGAGAAGGCGGACTTGCGGTCGGGCGCTGCTAGTGGTAGGGGGGCACAGGCGTAGTGCAGGAAACTCTCCTCGGAAGTGGCTGACTTTACCTTTTATTGGGGTGTAGGGGTGGGGGTGAGGCATGAAATATGTCAGTCAACCTGGTGGTGCTGAGGCTTGAGACTGCTGACGACAGCCCGACGCTCAAGCACATCGAGTACCAAGGTGAGGGTACTGGGGTCATGGCTACTTCCCCCCCCCCACCCCTCTCACCTGCTACTCAACCTCACAACCATACAACTGTAACCTCATAGTCGTCTCCTCCTCATCATAACACATACCATTTGAGCTTTATAGATTGGTTTCAGTTAGCATGGGTTAGGTAAGGATTTTAAAATATTTCCTTCAATATTTTTATTTCCACCCCCTCCCTTACAAAATACAAAAAATACAAATATTTATTCAGGTAAGGTATATACATACAAGGTGAAATACAAAAGTTGATGGATTCATAGATAGAGCTAGTACATACAATGCCTAAGTTACTTTTACGCAAAGCGTTTCGGGCTACGTTTCGGGCAAAGCCTACTCACTCAACCTGGCTTAACATATTATAAGGATTCTAATTTTGTATTGAATAGGCTGCCTTTAGAAATTTGTGTATGTGCTAGGCCTACAGATATTGGTCATTTCACACCAAACATTAATAATATTTTATTATTATCATTATTATCAATTTTAAAACCTGTGTAATCTAACCCAATACAGCATAACCTAACAACATTGTTTCCTGTAGGTGGGAACAGGAGGCCTGTGCGATTTATCGAGGCCCACGTAGGCCAACTATCGACCTGCCCACTAAAATCTATCGGGTTTATTATTTTTAGTCTAATAATATGTTGGACAATTGTCGTTTTTACATTTTCATGCTTGGAAAACATTTGAGCCGGGTTCTAAATTTGACTACAAGTAGAGCATTGAAATTGGACTTAATGGAGTAAGAGATATATATGCTGCAGACATGCTTAGAAAGAATGGAAAAAAGCCTGGTCATCCTCCTTTTTTGCATAGTACTGTGCTTATAGTAACCATGTGAACCATCGTACATATATTGACATAATGGACAATTGGAAAATAGAGTATGGTACTATTGAATTTGGACAGCACCAGAAAAGGTTTTGTGTGTGTTGATAATAAAAACCTAATCTAGCCTAACTCTTCTATGCCTAATATACACTTATCTGAGGCCTAATATAGTATACATTTGCTATACTAGGCCTAAGAATATTTAAATTTGGGTTATCCTTATTTTTCCAGACTCAATAAAGTGAATAGTACCAAATTCTACAATTTGTGTCCATTACCTTAATATATGTATGATGGTCCACAGATACAAAAAGTACTATCTAAACAGAATGAGGAGTTGAAAAAAATATGAAAATATAGTTGAGATATTGTACAAGAAATAATGCAATGAATAATTTAAATATAGAGAGGTAAGCAGGCGATGAGTCACAATAACATGGCTGAAGTAATTTGACCAGACCACACACTAGAAGGTGAAGGGACAACAACGTTTCGGTCCGTCCTGGACCATTCTCAAGTCGACCATTCTCACAATCGACTTGAGAATGGTCCAGGACAGACCGAAACATCGTCGTCCCTTCACCTTCTAGTGTGTGGTCTGATCAAACATAGAGAGGTAACATTAAAACTGAACAGTGTCCCAAATCCTCCTCTTTAATGTTTCAAAAGTTATGTTCAATATGCCATGTATATAAAGTTACATAGTAATCAAAAACTCAAGGTTGTTCTCTCTCTTTCCAGCTCCCAAATCTCATAATAGACACTGTGGAAGTGACCGTGAGGCGAGCCCATCAGAGTGGCCTCCCCTAGTGACGGATACACTGTTGTCAATACACCGAGGACGCAGGCAACCCACTCAGATTACTGTAACAACGCTTGAGGAAGGACACATCATTGAGGTTTAAATTGCCCTCTTTTTTTTCTCTCTCTCTCTCTCTTTCTCTGCCTTATACTGTAATATTTAGTTCCCCATCCTCATAACTGATGTAATCTGCTTTGCTAGATTTAACGACATATATTGTAGAAAGTAGGTAGAGTACTATACTGTATAATGGTTTCTCCTTGCCACTTGCTTTCTTCATGAGGATTCATTCTTTTGGAGATACTGTATTGTTTAACATTTCTTCCCAATGTACAGTAATTATGCTCTATATATTGAGGTACATTTCATACAGTACGTTCCTGTAATTTTCTAGCCTTACGTTGCTTTCTCATATGCTGGTATGTAATGTTTGGCTGCTTGCATGCTGAGAGCAGCTACATTCTCTACTCAGAATTAAACATACATTAATCTTTATGACCTAGTTAAGTTTTTCAGTTTAGAACTTTAGTATAATATTCCTTTATGCTTGTACAGTACTGTATTTTAAAAAAGAAATTATTATTTTAAATGATTCAAAATGAAGTTGAATAGTTTTGGTAAATTAAATTACCATTGCTGCAGTTTTAGTTGTTTCTCAATAGCATTGCTCTTTCAGGCTGTAGCAGCAGCAGCAGGCAGTGAAGATTTCAGTATGGACCACCAGGCGAAAGGTAGCTCTATGGAAAATGCAGGTGTAGACACACGCTCAGAAACAGGGAATTTAAGTTGTGGGGGAGTACTACCAAGAACTAGCAAGGAGTCCACACCATGTGCATCCAGCAGCAAAGAAGGTATTGTAGCTATGTGGGCATTACAAAATTTACAGTAATTCTAAATGTGGATGTAACATTCATAGGTTTTTCTTAATGCATTTCTCTCTCATTTCTTAGTTTGCCAAGTTGTGTTTACATAACTTTTCACATAATTCACTTACAATTTATTTCCTCAAGGCACTCCCGGATTAAGTGAAGATGGCAGTAGTGGAAGAAGAGGCCGTTCTGTGAAGGATCGCGTTTCCTTTGTCTCTGGGAACCCTATGGTTGATGTAGCACATGGAATTCTTCATCTTTATAAAGAGAAGTATGTTTTATACATTATTAACAAATATACAATATTGTGTGTATAGTATTGTGATTGGGAAGATAGTCTTTTTGAAAAATGTCTTGAACCCTCTTTTTCCTATATTGCCCTGTCTTTTTCCCAAGAAATTTGTAAATACTGTACTGTAGGACAATGATGGTGACAATAATAATGAATATACAATAGTGTGACTAAATATACAGATTATATAATTTCAGACCCATTCCACATTTTTTTAAAATCAAGATTTAAATATTTTGTATTTTCATTTGTATTTTTCTTAAAAAATTATAGACAATATTTGTTTACATTATTATGTAGATAGAGAGGTAGGTAGGTAGATAGATGGATAGATTTTGAAAGTGTTTTTCAAAATTTGCATAAATCCTCGTGCATCAATACTCTTATGTACAATGTACAGACCTCAATGGCAGGGTACTTTTCTAATCAGTTGCCTGATGTACAACCTAAACTCCTTGATAATGCAGCGCAACTGTTAGCACATATAAATGTCAGTGACCTCAACCAGTATCTCATATATAGAGGGATTTTGATAAACTCTAAGCAGTCTTCAACCTCTTTCCAACCCACATATCAAGCTCGTTCCTTGACTGTGTCCTGAGGACACAATATTTTTATGTCCCGAGGACACAATCCTGCCACTAAACCGAGGAGGATGGAACTGTTGTAACCAGCAGTCAAGAGACGGCTGATCTACTGGCAAATCACTTTGCTGCCAAGATGCAAGCAAAAAAAAGCGGGAGAGAACGAGAGAATGAACACTTCCTGACTAAATGGGACAACTACTTAAAAAAAAAAAATACTTAGGTGAAAGTCAACTTCAGCTTGGCATGTGAGCAATTGTCTTGAATTGACCCTGGCTAATGGCTCCAGCAGCACTGAAGTGCCACTCAGAAAAGAGCATTTCGTATCATTTAACAGACTTCATTTATGTGAAGTATGTGGCAGTATTTTGTACGGATTTTGGTCCATGAGTACACACACATGCTACACCATATTTTCCAATATTTTTCCAGTGTCACTGTGAACCACTGGAAGTCATTGCTTTCAGTGCATCCAGCTCTCTGAAGAAGCGGATTCTGTTAAAGTGGGCTTCACTGTACCGACCTCCCTACTCTTAAAGGGGGTATATTATGTCTAGATATATGCATGCATGAAATCAAGATAGCAGACATTGTGTAGGGTGGAAACCACAAGTTTTGTTATTTTAAGTTTAGTTCATTATTAATTATTTTTACATAAATGCATGTTTTGTAGTAATAAATTAGGTTTCGATCTTTAGGCATGATTTTTGTATACTGTTTTGTAATAAGAACTTATGAGTGTGGTAACACAAATTACAATTTCTTAATTTACAGCACCAAGACAAGTTTGGACGAGACAGACTCACGATCAGAGATGTTGTGTATGCTGGCAGTTCCGACATCCATGACAATCCACGACTTGTTGCAGTTTACAGCGCCCTGTTACTCTGTGATACAACATATGCGCATCATTCGTGATCCCACGCCCAACCAGTATATGGTTCTCTTAAGGTTTAGAACACAAGTGAGGCAATGTTTCGGTTTAACTTAACAAAATTTTAATATTCATAATAGTTTGTTCTGTTTTACTATATTTAAATAAAACTCTCATTAACCCTTACAGTGTGGCTGATGTCATGAGTGGCACCAAGAAAACCTGTATTTTTGTTATTTTAAGTTTTTTTTTATAATAAGCATAAGAATACTGTGTATGTTTTCTAGTATTTGTTGAATTGTGCATATGGATGGCAACTGGCTAGATCAATTATAATCTCAAAGGGTTCATTGTATTTTTTTCCAATCTTTATAAATCCGTTTACATTCAACTTTGGTTTACTTCCTAAGGGCAGTTCACATTTTTTCCACACATTCTTACTTTCAAATATAGTTCAGTATTGTGTAAGTGGACTTCATATTAATGATAACCAAGCCCAAAAATTGCCTCCAATCCACAGCGTAACAGTAATGCCAAGGCCAGTAATTAGAGATGAACGCGTCGCAGAATCAGTAACGACAACTCGGCCACTCTCTCCCAATGCCCAACCACTTGGACTGGACGGTAGAGCGACGGTCTCACTTTATGCAGGTTGGCGTTCAATCCCCGAACGTCCAAGTGGTTAGGCACCATTCCTTCCCCTCCCCCCGTGACATCCCAAATCCTTATCCTGATTCCTTCCAAGTGCTATATAATTAAAATGGCTTGACACTTTCTCCTAATAATTGTTTCTATTCTCCTAATGCCCTTCACATCCCCAGCATCTTGCCACCCAAAAATCTGTAAACCTTGGGCTCCAGACTAACCTCTTAAGATTTATATCCAGTTATTGGAAGCAAGGCCCAAAATCTGGCCGCCTCAAGAGGCAAGGGAAGTCTGGGGGGTAATAAGAGCACCATGGTAATCCGAGGGAAAACCACCTGAAAGATGGAGCACAAAAATAACAACTGCATGATATGATATGATATGAACCATGCACCTGCTTATTAGCAGTAAGCAATCTCTAGCAATTCTTGCTCGCCACTGGATGGCTGCCTTGGCTACCCATGGGCACCGACCAGCTAACTTCCTTGTTCACATGCTGCCCATGCAACAACCTCCAAACTCCACTGTGGCAAATGAGTGCTGATATCTAGTGATATCTGATATCTAATTGTTATTTGTGCATTTGCTCGTTTTGTTGGGCTCTACTTTTTTTGGTGGTGATTCTTCAAATTACTTTTGTGGGGCTCCCATTGCCAGAAGGTGCCAGATTTTGATCCTTGATGTTCCCAGGTGAGTAGCTCAGAGATCCACTCCATAAAGTGTCATTTCATTCGATTGAACTCTGAATTTATTTGTTTTTCTTTCCTATACAGTATTTCCATGCACAGTGTGGCATAATTTGCACAAAATATAGTCGTTGATAATGAGTCAAATCAATATCATATTGTGAAGGGTTTTGTAACTATTTTTCCATTCATTTCATATCTTAGTACAGTACAGGTACTATATATTACCACAGATAAAATATTTAAAACAAAAATTTTATGAGCATAGGGAGATGGCTAGAGCTGTTTGAAAAGTAGTCTTGGGGTTAAAAATATCCATTGTTGGAGGGAGTCTTCTCTGTAAGTGATATTCAACAGCATTTCTCTTGGCTACGTTTTCATCTGCTACTATCTAAGATAGTAGCAGATGATATCAACATCTTATTAATGTTTTCTTAATAGTACTCCTTATATACTGGACGTATTTTACAACCTGTATTATAAATGTCAAGGATTTGAGCATTATGTTCACAAAATGATGTGCCCCACATTACAATGTTAGTAGAATTTAATATTTTCATCTTGGACATCTCATCAGTTTTAGCAGTGTTTACCACTTATGTTGTTGCTATGTTATCAAATGGCCACTCGTGTATGAGTAAAAAAAAAAAAATCCTTCTCATTGTGTTGGTCTGGCATGTTTGACAATGTTTTGCTCAGAAATGACGTTTACCACAGGCATACACCACTTTAAATAACTGATTATGCAAAAATTATTACGTATTGTAAATCAAAGGTACTGTTTTCTCAAGTACAGTACAGTATTAGAAATCAAAATAGTGTTTTATTTCTCTTTGCATAAAAATATCAACACAGATTTATGGGATAAAGTTTTTTCAAATTTTGTTTTAACACATACATATTATGGTACGTAAGATTATATTAGAATGAAATTTTATTTTGCAAGAGAGCCTTCTGTTGACAATGTGAGAGTAATCCGACAGGTGTAAGCAGCCCTTCGTGTGTCGGCTCACTTTTTTATCTTGAAAGCAAGAGCTATTTGCACAGTGCAATACATAATATGTTGCAAATTAACAGAGGTCTTTCTTTTTTCTTTTAAAATATTTTGTTAATACTTTTCATGTTTCAGAGTGATGCAGATATGTTCTACAATACTTTTAATGGCCAACGTTACAATAGCATTGAGCCAGACATCTGCCGTCTGGTATATGTTGCACGTGTTGAGACCACAAAAGAATCTGAGAATGGAGGCCTTCCTATCCCTGGTAATAAGCTGTTCATATTAAATTGCTTTGGCTAAAAAAGCTAGCACCTGAACAAAAAAAAAGTTGTGGGTGAATTAAGGCGGATAACTGTCATGGAAGAAATTGTTTATGATGGTCAGAAAAACTGGTGGTACATATTTCAAAATTACCGTAGCTGTGCTCGGACTAATGAAAAAACATTGAATGGTTTTGTGGAAGCTGAAAAAATTTTTGATCGTTTAATATGGTATTGATAAAAAATCAATTTTTAATTTCATTATACAGTACACTTGTACTTTTTAAGATTACATGTATTAGCAATTGGCTATAAATATTTCCGGTAGTTTGTTGTTTTAATATCTACTAATTAGTAACTGGCAAAATGAATTGTTTCTAAGTTAATGTCTATATCGCAGGCCACACCGAACTACCCAACTGCCCAGTGTGTCTCGAGAGGATGGATGAATCGGTGGATGGAATTCTGACAATATTGTGCAACCACTCGTTCCATGGAGAATGCTTAGCAAAATGGGGCGACACAAGGTATAGCTTTTGTTATTTTGTTTCTTATAATGCCTGGCCATTTAACCTTTGTATATCAGTATTATTTCATAGACTTTAACTTTCATTTCATAAATGTGACTATAAAATAAATAAATTATTTGTATATTATATAGCAGTAATTATGTGTATACAGTATATATACATATGTATATATGTACAGTATATATATTAATAATGAGCCGTACAAACTGTATAGTGGAACCTCCTAAATCCTGATCATATCATTCTGTACCTGATCTGGATTATAAACAAACTTAACTTCCAAATACATTAATTAAAATTTTTGGTCTATTTATCATACAACAAAAAATCTAGGTTTTTCTGTTAATAAATAATACAATACAGTACACGTTTACACACACACACACAACTAATATATAAACAAAGATTTGATTAAAAAAAATACAAAATTAAAGACAAAATTCTCTTCCCATTTGTAATGCAGTCTTGTGTAAGGGTACAGATATATTTTCCTATTCTTGCTGAATACTCGTACAAGAGATACTGTATAGTTACAGTCTGTATGGGAACGTTGAATCCTCCTCTGGGGGAGGGGGGGGGGTACAAATCAATGCCATCAAATGATCACACAGCCTAGACTTTATATGAGATGTACTTTGATGGGAGAACTCATCCTTCTCATTGCTAAAATTGACAGATTAACACAAGGCAGAAAAATAGTTATGCTAGGGTAAATAATGACATTAAAACTATTTTCGTTTTTATTTCGTAGCCTTAAGATTATTTTATACCAAATGAATTTATCTTTGTTATATTTTACTGAACTTTGCATCTGAATGGATTCTAAAGTAGGAACTGAGAGATGCCATCAAGAAACACAACAATATAGCAATACTTGGCAAGTAGCAGTACAGTACTTCGATTTTCAGAGAGGCTAAGAATCCCCCAGGCATAGATAAATATACAGTACAATTTACAAGCAACAAGCAATTATTCATTGCAAGAAAAAATGTTTTTAAATCCTGTATTGCAATTCATACTGATATTAGGATGGCTTCAGACAGATTCCGAGAAAAGACACTGAAAAGATCTAGGTATCAATTTTTTTTGTCTTCAAGAGACCAACACCAACTCTTAACAATAACGGCACTACGTAATTAAAGCCGTAGTGGTTTCTCCACCATTAGTATAGTCTAGCCACAACAGACTAAATAGTACTAGATGTTTTATATGATTTATTATTCAAAACACATATGGTGAGATTCATAATCATTGCCAGGTGTCAGCTAGACAAGAAAATCAAACAATATCTCCAGAATCCTATTCTATTCTATAATATGCACCACACTAATAAACACAGATACAGTACTTGAATAAATTGATAGTACTGTATCTGAAGCCGCTCCCCCCCCCCCCCCCCCCCCCCCAATCTTTTAATATAATGGAGGGCCTGCACAAAATCCAGAAACGTGGTGAAGGCTTCCATTTCCTTCTGACGACCCAACCCAGCACACAATGGTCGCGTTCCCCCCTCCCCCCCTCCTATTCATTGTTCCTGCTAACATTCCAATGTTTCTGGGGTTTCAAATTATATTTCTAATAACCCCTTATAGAAGTTCAGACTGGATTTCTACATTTAACACATTTTGATATTTTCCAATCGCAAAGTGTACAGTACTTGAGAATGTTTATATTCTTAATTTGACTTCTTTTTACATACATTAACATTTCATTTTAGGGGGAATTACATGCCTTCCACACATGCACAGTGATAGTGGCTGCCCTGGCAGGAGCTTAAAATACAGTGTTTCATAGTTTCTCATTTAAGACCATTTGAAGGCCCCTTCCTAAAACTGGTTTTGGCAATGCAAAAGCAGCATAATGCGGTTACACTAATGTATCATGTTGTCTGTTAAACTTTGTGCCTCACAATAGGTCTTCAGACACATAGCTAAAATATAAAATAATCAAACACCCTTGTACAATTTCTGGTACAGAACAAGCTCAGTAAAATATTTCCAAATATAAAGGCATTATTTTGAATACTAAATGATCATATATAAGGGGGAAAAAAATTGATTGGGTGGAAGTTACTTTACATAATAAATCAACAATCTGAATTTCACCGTTATCTTGGTTATCTTAAGATGATTTTGGGGCTTTAGTGTCCCCGCGGCTCGGTCCTCGACCAGGCTTCCACCCCCAGGAAGCAGCCCGTGACAGCTGACTAACACCCAGGTACCTATTTTACTGCTAGGTAACAGGGGCATAGGGTGAAAGAAACTCTGCCCATTGTTTCTCGCCGGCGCCTGGGATCGAACCCAGGACCACAGGATCACAAGTCCAGCGTGCTGTCCGCTCGGCTGACTGGCTCCCTGCTAGTGAGAGCGGCAGACAGCGTACACCTTGGTCTCAAATTTCAGAGGGAAGATCCAGTAGGTGGATTTGATCTGTTATTTAGAGGGAATCCACAATATGTATTTTAGGTTCTAATTTTGGAAGTTTCACTGTGTATATAATATTTTGATCTATTTATTTATATGCTTACATTAATTGCAACCGTTATAGAATGGCTTGTTCTAAAATGGAACCCCTTGTTGAAGCAGAAAGAATTGGTTAGCACAATAAATCTTGATGCAACAGAATATGATGTCCGCTGAACCAAGGCATCTTGATACAATGTAACAACTCGGCATAGACATTCCCATATATTTTTTATTCTATTTTCATGCATGTACAGTAGTAGTAAATATGGATACAAAGATATAACAAAAATAATTTTACACTTCTTGTGTAATTATGACAAATCATATAGTTTGTGTAGGTCATTTATGTTCCCCTTCATTCAAAGCTTGATTTTTTTTTACCCGAGCTTTCCATGCCCTGGCCACTTTTGTTCTATTAGCTATTTCTATTAGCACCATCAGTTATTAATTTTAATAGTGTATAAGTACTCTTATTATGCAGTGTCATGAATAAGCTTAAAAAAAAATTCTTTCAACTTTGCATATCTTTATTCATTTTATTTTACTCAATATAATAGTAGTTATCCTGCAGTCTCAGGAGACTATGGAGTTGCGCTCTGGTTGCCAAGGCTGCAGTGTCCTCTCCAGGGTGCAAAGCCTTGGGTAGGTCGATATGGAGGAGAAGCTGTTACCCATGCAGCAGGTCTCCCCTTTCCACATTGCTGAAATTGTCCAATGTAAAGGAAACAAACGCCAATACACATGGTTCCAGCACTGTCGCAGGAGTTGCCAGAATGAGGTTGAAGTAAAATGAATAAAGAGATACAAAGTTAAAAGAATTTTAAGCATGATCACGACACTGCATAATAAAAGTACTTATACACTATTCAAATTAATAATTGATGGTGCTAATAGAACAAAAGCTATTATGATAGTACCCAATATAGCACAAAACCTTTGTATGTTAATATATAATTTACAGGTAATCCTAATTAAAATAGTTTTTGTTTTGGTGAAATGGAGTTAAGTAGATGTTGTTTTGATAGATTTAAGTAGTCTCATATGAAAGTGATTGACATATATTTTTTACATGACCCTAACCATGACGATTGTAAATAGTTCAAAGATAATTTTATCATTATTCTAGGTCCTAAATAGTTTCTCTTAGGAACAACCTGAGAGAATTTTTAAATTTCTAAAACTCGAGGGAGATTTGGAAATTGATTTGTGTTATCTGTAAATATTGAAAAATTCCTGTGTAACTATGTAGTTTTAAGATGAGTGCACAACTGATATCTGGCTATGTATATAGTATATATATATATATAATATAATTTATTTATTTTTTTTTAAGTAAATAAATATGAATATGATTAGAATGCATTCATTTCAATAAATGGTGTACCTTGCATCAGATGTCATACTGACGTACCTAAGTAAACAGTTATAGGACTAAAAATAGCTCTCTTGCTGTGGGCGACACACAGCCACACCGCTGCAGAGGTCCTCGTGTAAGTTGGACAATGTTCTGTATGGAGCACTATGCACTAGGGAATATATATTTTTTGGGGGAAAAAAGAGTAATGTGCTGTTGAAGTGTCATCAAATCTCTGACGTATGTAATTGCCTGGTGCTGTAAAGGCGTGCAGATATATTATTGGTTTAGTATTGGAGTTTTGAATTCTGTTTATTGAAATAATTGTTTTATGATTTTTATTTATAAATAAGGTTTACTTGAGTATTTAGCTGAGTTTGCTATGATTCATAGGAGAGATCTTAGTCTTTGTGGGTATTGTCATTTTTGTTATATTTTCCTTTGAATTTAATTAGATTTTTAGCGCATAAACTAGCTAGTTCAATATATATTTAAATTGCATGTATTGTTTAAAATGTGGCAAGTGCCATTGGGACAAAAATGATGAGCAAAAGTTTCTCTAGTTTGATTTCCATGGTTTCATGGCAAGCTTCAGCATTTTTGTGATTCTGTCATGTATAGTACTGTATGTGGTTATGTTTTTCTTTTCATAATGGTACAAATGATCTTAACTAATAGCATTCCCAGAGTAATTTTCCTTATTTGAAAATTTTAATTTTTGAAACAAAGTATTTCCTAATTTTGTTATTAAAGTATAGTATTGTGAAGTTCATGTAGTCATGACAAATAATATTTGATGTCTTACACATATTGACACTTCAGCAGCATATTTTTCTGATGCTTATTACACATTGGGCAAATGGTTGTACCGGTTGGAGTAGCAGGCATTCATCAGGGACATCGTACTTTGTTGTTTGATATGGGGTACCGTAAATACTAGGCACCAATTCTCATTAAGTGCATGACTGGATATAAGATGGTTTTGTGTCCTTAACAAGGGCCATGGGATCTAGCATGGCTACATTTAACCTTTGGCATGGAAGTAACTCAGAGTTTGATCAGTTGAAAAGCCTTCTTATATATGTGTTCAGTGTTTATGGTGTGAGTCCTCTCAGTGGTGACCTCTTTTTTTCCTTTAAGTCTTGTTTGTAGAAAAAAGTGTTCAAACAAAGGTTCCTTAAAAGTTGATTGAATTCCTCCATGAAACATAACTATTGCTACTACAGTACTGTGTATTTGCTTTTAATATATCACTACTGTATAGTTGACCATACCACACACTAGAAGTTGAAGGGACGACGACGTTTCGGTCCGTCCTGGACCATTCTCAAGTCGATTGTGTTCTTTTGAATTGTGTGTTGTGACATTCTCAAGTCACAATCGACTTGAGAATGGTCCAAGACGGACCGAAACGTCGTCGTCCCTTCAACTTCTAGTGTGTGGTCTGGTCAACTTACTTCAGCCACGTTATTGTGACTCATCGCCTGCACTATTGTATAGTGTATCTTGCTCTGTGTTAGGGGGGTGCAACCACTGTTAGGTGTGTAAATGGTTGATAACCTAATTGTAAGTAGAAAATTCTGCATGTGTCACCCTTCTTTTGAGTTTTTTTCTTCAAGTATCATAGTTCGGTCATATTAATTATGCCAGTTAGCCTATTCATTGTCAGGCACATTAAGGTGGCTTAAGAAATGAAAGATTACCATTGAAAGTGACAGGTAGTCAAGTTAGTTCTTATTAGACACATGATCATCATCATGGCTAGTTAGTAATAAGGTTCTTGAGGTTGACAGCTTCTGCTATCACATGTGTTTTTTCATAATGATTCCAAGGATCATGAAATAGAACCCAGGTATGAAACAATTAATTTGCCCCATTTTATGATATGAAAATGATTCTCTTTTATGTTTTTATCATAGACAAGCACCCCACCAAACCTTATTGAGGCCATTGGCCATTTGTCCCGGGCAGTGTGTATTCCCAGTGTTTTGCTCCATGCATATAAATATAGATGCATTTATTCTGGACAGATTGCGTTAACTCAAGTAAATTAAACCTTGCATGGAAAATTGCAATAATGATGTATCCAGTACCCCCATATAAAATTTAATGAAAAAGTAATTTTTTTACACTAAAAAATCTAGTGAGGTGAAGTTTTGTATCAAAGAAAACAAGGTGCCTTGAATTGCCAAACTTTATACAAATTATAAAACTAAGTGTAAGATTATTTTGAAAACAATACAAAATGAGGAGGAATGTTAAATGTTAAAAATATTATTTGCTTTGAGACTGCAGAGCAATTACATAAGTAGCCACAATGAATGGAAATGAAAGGTGGAATGAATTTATAAGGGAGCAGAACAGCTTCGGATGAACAAAAGTGCTTCAAGAATGGCAGAATTTACTAGTATTGCAGTCATCTGCAATCCAGCAGGGTGGCCAATGCAGTCTCATGTTAAGATGCTGTAACACCATATAATATTTAGTTTATCATACAATAAAAAAAAATTTACATGTACAGTATGTATAAATTGTGCACATGCCACCCTGCTGTGAATCTGAGACAAGATTTATTGCATGTTTTGCAGGATATTTGATTAACTTTTGCCTTTCAGGTTAAAGAAGTACTGTTGATTGTGGTAATCATGTCATACATCAGCCATTGTCATAATATTTTGCCCATTCTCTTGATTTTTTTTACATCACATGCATGCAATAAACTTTGACAGTGGGAAATTAACATTTTTGTTAAACTCCCGGTTCAAGGTGTTTCTCATGGGCTGCACCTAGCGCGCACTTTTTTTCTTTGCATTGCTGTAGATAGTTGCATGCACACACACATGCGCGCATGCGCACATGTACACGGCTTAGAGCGCTGTAGGATCATTGCATCATATCTAGGTGATAGTGTTGGAGAGAGTTATACAAGTGATGTCCCCGATACCCAAAATATACTATCATTGATAGAAGGTTGAGTGGGATGATTATTGAAAAAGACATACAAATCTGGAAAAATTTTGAGTAGGACTACCAAACCAAAGTAGATGAGTCAAAGATGGTGGATGCGACGACAAGATTATCAGTGACACTAAGTGAAGAAAATTTCAAGAGTTTCATTACAGAAGACATAGGGAAAGTAGATTTTCTTCCCAGGTTAGTGAAGGTTGAGGATTTGGTAGAGGTTTATGAAGGAAAATGTCTTAAATTGTAAGAAAATAAAGATTTTAAAAAGTAAATGTAAAATTGGCAGCAAGAGAAGGAAATTACCACCTTCACTGACACAGTAAGGAGTCGGGAAGAAAAAATCAAGGAACTAGTGAAAGAATGTAAGACATGGAAAATAAAGGAGGGGGTAAATTTAGAGAAGTTAACAGGAAAATAGACAAATAGGGAGAAAAATTCAGAGCCATTACAGGCTTGCTAACACAAGAAGTTAGGTATGGAAGTACTAAGAGAAACTTCGTGTGCAACTCAAATGGATGCAGTTACTAAAGGATTGGAAAAGTGCAAAAAAAAAAAAGGAAATGAAAGAAACAGGCACAAGTTGTAAAAGAGAAACAATCAAAGAAATATCTTTGTATGTCTAAAACCGAAATAAGCAGCAAGAAACTGACATTTGGAAGACAGGAAAGAACTGATGACCAACAATAAATTAGTTCAAAACACTGTAGATAGAAGTAAGACCCTAATAATTTTGGGGTGTTTGGAAAAGGAAATACCATCTAGGGAGGATAAAGCAACAGAATTGGAAAAGTCTTTGAGAATATAGTTGGTTTAGGAGACAACCTCACACAAAGGAAAATGTCAGACACTATAGAGGATAGACAAATATGTAAAAGGTAAGACACCACTTAAGGGTAACATTAAATTGGGTAAAACAAGTGACAGAAGTCCTTAGGAATGCCAGGAAATTGCAAAATGAAGATGGGGACACAATGGTCACTAAGATGAGGTCTTTCAAAAGAAGACAGAAACTGAATCTTGACAAAGCAAAATGCTTAAATGAAGGCAGGAATGACGAAGGAAGATTTTTTTTCTACAAGTTTAAAGCATGCAAGATGCTACACACAAGTAAACCAACAAAATCGACAGGAAAATAAAGTGAAGGACAAAGGAGGAGAGAGAGAGAGAGAGAGAACATGTTCCTGAAAAGTGTGTATATTATGCTAGCATAGATTGGGTAAGGTAACAAAAATCTGAAGTTAAATGATATAATTCAGTTTAAAATGCTAGCTAGATATTGTTACACTAGCAGAGATGAAACTGGAAGATAACATTTTAAATGAGGTGGTATTCCAGAGAGGCTACACTATTTGGAGATTTGACAGAAAAATTAGAAATGGTCGAGGCATTTCTGTCCTGGTCAAGAAATGAATGAAGCTAAGAGAATTTTATACTTGACAACCCAAGAGAAGTAGATGTAATGTTTTTAACTATCTGAATGATGAAATATTAAAGAAAAGTGTTCATAACATTTGTGAAATCAAAATTGGAATATGCAGCAGTTGTATGGTACTGTACCAGTATCTCAAGAAGACCTTCAGTGAACAGGAAAAGGTGCAAAGGCATGCTACGAAATGGTTTCCGAAGCTGAAATACAAGAGTTACGAGGAGAGGTTAGAGGTGTTTAATATGCCAAAGCTGGAAGATAGAAGAAAAAGAGGTATGATCACCACTTACAAATCAGGAATCGACCAAATTTACAAAGAGGAATTCCTGAAACCAGCAACTTCAAGAACAAGAGGACACATTCAATCTAGGGAGACAAAAGAGCCGAAATTTTGTTTAAAAAGTTTTCTTTTGCAAACAGAGTTGTAGGCGGTTAGAAGAAGCTAAGTGAAAAGGTGAGAGGCCAAAACCGTCAGTAGTTTCAAAGTGTTATAGGACAAAGAGTACTGGGAAGACGGGACACCACGAGCGTAGCTTTCATCCTGTAACAACACTTAGGTAATTACACATATACATTCATATATATCTATATCTATACAGACTTCCATACTTATACATACACAGGTCATTGGTTAAAAGTAGAAGTTAGAAATGTGATTAATCTGAAACCTTGTTTCCTTTTAATATTTTTGTCAATGTAATATTGCTGTATTTTGTCTAGTGTTAGTGTGTTGTATATGTGTGTATCATCCTTGTGTGTATTGTACAAGTTAGAAACTTAGTAAATGCTGAGGTAAAAAGACAAATGGTAATTATTAAATGTAATTTTTAAATTGTTGCTTTTTGCCCATGTGTAGCTGTCCTGTGTGCCGGTACTGTCAGACTCCAGAAGAAACGCCTGATCAGAGGTGTTCACTGTGTGGAGCAGCAGACTCACTTTGGATTTGTCTTATATGTGGTCATGTGGGCTGCGGGCGATATGTTGGTGGCCATGCACATAGGTGAGTAGATGGCTCCTAAGCGTTCGTGTAAATAGCCGACAAGGGCTAAACATAAAAGCTAAAGGACCTTGAAATATTAAACATTTGCTTCCCCTTTTACTTACACCACAATTAGTGCTGTAATAAAGTCACCATGAGAAATGGTGATAACAGTTGGATACCTTATTAAATAAGATCTCGCACAGATCTTATGACTAAATAACACGCGTCACTTTTGGCAGTAGCACCTACATAATTTATCATAAAAGCCTTATAACTGTTTTTAAAAAGTCAAAAGTCATTGGTGTGTGTAATTTACTTTTCAGACACTTTATGGAGACAAACCACCTCTTTGCACTGCAAGTAGGCAACAACAGAGTCTGGGACTACGTGAGGGATAACTATGTGCATCGCTTACTGCAGAGTGAGGGAGATGGCAAGGTGAATAGTCCTCTTATTGTCTTATTATAATTTGGAATTTTATATGGAAAGAGGCAACCTATTTTTAATTATAAATGTATACTATTGGTATAAGAATATTTAGTTTATATAAGTGTCAAGGCCTATTGCCGCTCGATATGCAGCTCCTCTTTATAACCTAGCACACACTCGTACATTTTTTTTTACTTCATTTTAGTTGTATGTATACAGTATATTAAACAAAATTACTGTACTATTTTTTACCCATGTTAGTGGTACTTTGGCCTGCCTTGTGATCCATTTTCTGCCAGTGTTACACTACATTACATGGAGAAAACATTACCCTCACACCTCATCATATTATCCCAAACAATACCTCAGTACTTTGTATTGTAAGGTGCATAGTGCTTCCCTCTTTTGTTGTCATACAAAATGCAAACTGGGACAGCTAGTCCAGTAAGTTAATTGTTTTAACAATGATTTTAGACATTCAACATCATTTTCTAGAGTAATACAGGACTCGTTAGAGTTTAAAGTGTCCCAGAAAAAGATACATTTTCTTCCCTTTATCTTTGGACTCGGTTATTGTCCTGTAATATTCAAATAATAATACAAATTGTTTATTGTTTCATGTCATTGTGAGCTTTAGTTTAATTTGTAACGTTTTGACCCAGTGCTGGATTTATTACTGTGGTGGCCCCTGGGTAGTAATTGTGACAGTCATATTATCACAATAAATTGCACTCTACCCAACCTGCCGTAGTTTGGTCTTCATGTCACAATACAACTTTGAGCTGTATAAAATACAAGTATGCTTCATGTAATAATCGTATTTCATAAAATGTCCCATTGACACAAAATCAAATGTTCCTAAATACTGTAGTATCATGGATCTTCTCCATAAAAATGTTCCCTAGACAGTTGTCCAATCTACACTCCAGCCATTTTGACCCAAGCCTTAAAAATGTGCAAAAGTTTGACCAGCAATTAAAATGTCTGCTTGATTTTGCAGTCACCATTCTATGGCTGTGATAATAAATAACATAAAAATAATTTATGTAGTATAAATATATACAGTATACTGTACTATATATTTTTTCCGCGTATTTTTATGTTGACCTTCACTATACATATTTCAGTCTTTGCTGTTTTCATGTTTCAGGTTGTTTCTTATGAAAGATCATCTCCAGTTGGAGACACCAAGGAGGAAATGGTGCAGGGAGAAGAAAAACTAACAGCGTTACAACTTGAATATACACACCTGTTGTCTTCCCAACTGGAATCTCAGAGACAGTATTTTGAAAATAAGATTTCTGAGGCACAGGCTGAGGCCTTGCAGGAGGTTAATACCAAGCTTCATTGACCTTATTTTCTTGGCCTTGTATGTAAGATTTTGTTTATAAACTTGACCCCCCCCCCCTCCTGATTTCATGGGTTGACTCCACCGGTGACTTCACGCTAGTCTGAGGTCTCATCCCTCACTGTCAATCTCTGCTTCCTATTGCTTAGGTACTCCCTTATCCACTGGAGCACCCTACCAGTTACTCCTGCCTGTTTCTCCAGCTTATGCATAGCCATTTATGGGGTACTGTGTCAAAGACCTTCCGGCAGTCCAAAAAGATGCAGTTCGCCCATCCTTCTCTTTCTTACTTAATCTTTGTTACCTGATCGCAGAATTCTATTAAGCCTGTAAGGCAAGATTTACTCTCCCTCTGTGTGTGTGTGTGTGTGTGTGTGTGTGTGTGTGTGTGTATTTACTATTTGTGTCCGCAGAATTGAATTTTTAGCTCTTGAACCCCACCTTTCTAACCAATTTATTTTTCCTCTATTATGTCTACTACATATATTTCTCTCTAACTCACACACACATTCCCAGGAAGCAGCCTGTAGCATCTGTCTAGCTTTCAGGTACCTATTTACTGCTTGGTGAACAGGAGCACCAGAGTGAAAGAAACTGCCCATTTGTTTCTACCTCTGCCAGGGATCGAACTCGGACCCTTAGGACTACGACCCCAGAGCGCTGTCCACTCAGCCTCTGTGTGTGTGTGTTTTTTGTTTGTTTGCTTGCTATAAATGTTTAAATTGTTAATTTAACTATTTTTATTTTTATTGAGGGTTACTAACATTTTGCAACACTTTAGGAGAACATTTCCTTAAATCCCCTTTTATGCTTATGTAAACAATACCATACATAGTAGTTTCTCTTTGTCATCAATATGGTTGGGAAAGTTTGATAGTTTTTATAGCTAACACATCATGCTTACATTTGGTAAACATTTATTCCAGGCTGAAGACAGTAGATCTGAGGCAAAGAGATTTTCAATGGAATTGCAGAAAATGAAGCAAGAATTGCTCAATGTCACTCGAGACAAGCAATCCCAAGATAAGAAGCTCCAGCAGATGACTCAGAAAATAAGTAGAGTATGTGGAACTATTTCCTACTAATTAAATAAGAACCACCTTCCATGGGCCAATAGGCCTCTGTATCATTCTCTGTTCTTTTATTTTTATGAAATTTAAAAACAAAATGAAAGAAAATTCTGGGCCAACCTACTCAGTAGTTCCCAAAGGCACAGCCTGGATGCAACCAAGCCTTGAGGGATACATCAGGCCTGTGCCAAAAAAAAAGGAAAAAAAGATTTGTAACACGCAGAAATTATGCAATTAATCATTACTGCAGCAAAATTACCTCTTAGATACACTTAACCACCACAAGATGGTAGCTATGACAACCCAGGCTGATTGGCTAGCCAATCAGCTTATTCATAAGTTTGATTTGTAACCTGTGGCGCTTTGCTCTTCTGGGTCCATTGTCAACTTTTGACTTTACAATATGTGGTGACTTGGAGTCCTGCTTAGCCATCTAAGCAGGACGAAGTCCTCTGCAAAGTTAATTTCAGTTTGTTGGGGAAGGGTATCATTGCAGTGATGTCATCCTTAATCTGGATTTTCTGTCTGTTTCCCTATTTCAGAGTGAGATACTCCAGAGCCTTGCTTCATTCTGGATGTTTCAGATCATAACTGGTACAATGCAGTCTTTGCTCAACATGTCAGATGACTACTCCATCTTGGGTCTGCCTAGTGGTGTTGAGTTGCTCTTACCTCATTTCTCTCAATCTATGGGTTGCATATTAACATATTCCCATCTACCCAAGGCTTAGAGTAGGGCACTTTTGTATCATTTTTGGGCTCTTCCATTTGGGTCGAACCTGTCACCCATAACGTTCACCAGATTGAGTTGCATGGTCCTTTGGCATCATTGTTTGTTGGGGGATCCCCCATTCTGGCCTGCCTTAACATCTGGCGAGTCTGAGCTAACAGCTATTCAGCTTGTGTGCTAGCCAGGAATTGGGTTCTTTCCCGATTGGCTTACTTTGGGTTCCTCATCAATTGTTGGAAATCTCAGCGGGAACCCCTCTCCGATTCAGTTTTGGTTGAGCCTGATCTGGGTTGTCAGGATTGCCTTCCTCTCCCTGCTGCAGTTGGCTCTGTTAAATGTGTTTCTTTGTCTTTGTCTTGTTTTATGGAATTCCCAACTATCAAGTCAGTCTTCCAAGCATCTGTTGGGCAGTTTGAATTTTACCTGTGTGGTATACCCTCTGGGCCAGCTCTAGCTGAAGGCTTTACACCAGTTTCTTCAGTCTGGACCATTTTGCTGTAGTTGAGACTGACATGTTGTCCCGATTCTACTCTTGGAGGGTCATGATTAATCATTTTCCTCTTCATGCTTTTTTGGGGGTTCATTTCTATGGCGCCTCCTCCTTCATTATTAAATTGTTACCTGGAGTATGACCTGAGTGTTGGTCTACTTTCCAAGCTTAGCCTGGGGGCCAGATTTGATCTGATAATTTGGTCCAACAGACTTTGCTTGGAGCAGCCTGCAGGCCCACATATCCACTTCAACCAAGTTGATTGAGTACTTCTTGCAGGAACATGTCAAATTTTTTCTTCAACACATCCACTTTGTACTGGCAATATTTATTATGTTTGCTGGAATTATAACCATGGCTGGTCCATGGCGCATTGAATAGCCATGGACCTCTGATGCATCAGACTATGGTATGTGGATGGTATGAGGTTCTTTAATGATCATCTTTAATGAATTTTTAGGCCTTGTTTAGCATCACTTGAATGAGGCTCTGGTAGTGGACATTCTGGTATTGCATTTGTGGCTGTCTTCAAGGTGGCAGTATGTGAGGATGTGTGGCATGCTTTCCACCTTTCCTTCTTTCTTAGACACTTGTCTTCTGTCTTTGGTCCTGTAGTGAAATCACCTCTCCTGGCACTTATTGAATTGTAATTATTATTGCTATGTATTGTTTGGCCTTTGTGGAGCCCCTGTTGCTTGCTTTTGGGGTGAATATTGCTTTGCCTCAATTTAGGAACTATGCAGGATTTTGTTGTGGTAATGATTGTTTGCACGTTTTTTATCGGGGTTTAAACAAAAATTCCAAGAAAATCGATTGTTTTGGAATGTTTTAGTTATTTGGTTTTCCTTAATCCCCACTGTATCTCAAGGCTTAGGTGCTTCCAGATCGTGGCTTCGGGAGCTACCAAGCAGCCCGCCAGAAACAGTGTTTCATTACATTCATTTACCCTAGATTTTCATTGGAATTTTATCTCTATTGTTGTTTTGTTGGTTAAATTAAACTATGGAATTCACGTAAGAAAACGCTTGAAATATTATATGCCCAGTTCTCACTTTTGTAAGCTATATTAATGTGTCATTTACAGCTTTCAAAAGACCTGGAGACAGAGCAGCATTTAAACTTGTCGATGCGCCAGGGTAAGCAGGAATGGGTCTCCAAAGTTGTCAATCTTCAGACGGCACTGGATCAAAAAGATAAGGTATGAGGGTAAATCTGAGTTAGTAAACCAACAGCATATTTACATACAAATTATTTTTAGCACCATGTTTCATTTCCAAATTCTGAAACATGTTGCTATATCAAATAGCATATCCACATGATATCTAATTGTTGATTTTTATAGAACTTTTTCCCCTAAGTAAAGATGAAATCTAGTTTGAGGTAATTTTTGCCAATTTTTTTGTTTGGTTACCTTCCAAGTTATTCATGGCTAAGCCATGACAGATATTTGACTGAACAATTGATTGTAAAAAGTTTTTGTGGGCAAAGATGTATAAATTTCACTATTTGAAATTTAAAAAACTTTAATTTGATAGAGAGTGAGATAATTATGGACTGCAGGATGTGAGGTGTAAAAATTTGCATCTCGAACCATTGAGAAGAGAAAGAAAGGCTTTAGTAAACTTAGGGGTAATTAAAAATATAGTTAAGAGAATGTATGTGTCGATTTTGAGGGTAGGAATAGAAGTCGAAAGATTGGAAAGTATGATATTCAAGTGTTTGGGTAAATGTGATATGCATGTATATGGTAGTGCACAAGAGTTTTCAATGGATATGACTAATTCAAAGGATTTTGTCAGAAGGTAATGAACAGGTGAGTTTTATTTATACATTTGCAGGACACTTAACACATAGTCTGAAATGAATACCTAGTTAAATGACTGAAATATTGCAGCTAATATTTTGCCCGAGTGTAATGGTGCTAGTTTCCTGCAGTGGCACCAAACAGGTATGGTGGGATGAAAAATTGAATGTCATAATTTTTTTTTACTTTTTCTATACTTTTCTATTGCTTTTCTAATGGCTGCCTCTCCCTACCCTATGATACTTGGAGATGGGGAAGTGATAATTATTATATTTTTACAGCAAAATATGTTCCACTCCCACCTACAGTACACATAAACTGAATTAGATAGATGTATTGTACTACAACTGTATATAATTTAAAACATTACAATACAGTACTCGTCTCCGCAGTGAAAATTTGAGTCACACAGAACCCCTGCCAGTGCAACTTTTTCCAATGTTTATTTTGCTGATATTCTATGACTACGAGTATCTACTTCCCACAAGATCAAAATTGGCTTGTCAATAAACAATAAACCAATAGTCAATACCAATAGCTTGTCAATAGTCAATAAACCAGCACATGGCAATCAGCCATATGGCAAGCTAGTTTTGTTTCTATGTTTGCTATGGATCTACATGTACATCATTATTATTATGCATCTTTTAGATTTTTAATTTTTAAAAATTTAAAACTCAAAATAATTTAACATATGAAGTTGTAATTGAAATACTGTACAAGTGGATAGTGTGAAGAAGCAACACTGGCTGAAAGTTTTGTTAAATTTGTTTCAAAATTATGACTTTTAGAGATGTCTGTTACATAACTAAATATTTTCCATAAGCCAAATTTTTTCCCATTTTGCATGTCCTTCTTTTTATCAAACTTCGAGATTTCAAAGACTATATTGCTTATATAGTCTTATATAATCTTTATATAAGATTATATACATTATTTGTATATAATTATATATATACAAAGATTATATTTGCTGAGGGGCATCTGTGCGTATGTTATGATAATTAGCTTAAGAATGAACTGATATCGTAGACATTTACTGTTTAACGTGTCAACATGGTTCCATACAGAGAATAGCTGAGCTGGAGTCACAGATAGTGGACGTCATGGCTCACCTTGAAGCACTCTCTACTGTCAACTGTAATCCAGAACTTCAAGGTGGTAAGATTTACATTGCTCCGGATACCTCCAAATCTCACGGGGCGAGACGGAAACATCGAAAATAGGCACCACTGTACTTATTAATAGGACTTGACCAGTCATTTTTTTCACTGAAGACTTGGTGCATTTTTGCTATAAGTGATATGGGGAAAAATGGTTTTGTATACTGTGTGATAACAGGAGAAACTATAAGCAATAGATATTAGTGGAAGAAACTACTATATGAGCAAATTTGAGTGTGATTTGTGTGTAAAACAAACTGTAGATAATAGTAAAAGAACTCGCATCTCCGTTTAATTTGCATCATCCTATTTTATAATTATTTTTTATATCAGTTCAGTGTGCTTTTAGAAAAGCATTTTTTGCTAGTAAACTAACCTTTACAAGAAAACATTGTCTCATATTTAACTGATCATTGAGAATACAGTACATGTAATAGATCATGTGGGTAAGGATATGCATAGTAGATAGCAGGAAAGTAAACTTTACAGTGAAAAGTACAGAGAGTCAGACTATACAGTAAATAGTGTGGAGAGAGATTATATAGTAAGTAGTATGGAAAGTAAGATTACACAGCAAAGTAGTGCGGAGAGAAATTATACAGTAAGTAACGCAGAGGTTAAGATTGTATTAAGACTCTCTCCACACAGTAGGTAGTGTGGAGAGAGAGAGAATATACAGTAAGTAGCACGGAGAGTAAGACTGTACAGTAAATAATGCGGAGAGTAAGATTATACAGTAAATAGTGCTGAGAGTATGATTATACTGTAAATATTGCAGTGAGATTACATAGTCAATAATAGTAAGAGTAAGCAATCCTTGTTGCACATGTGCTGTTTCATGGCTGGGTTCTGTGTGCAGTATTGGTATGGACAAAAATTATTGTACAGGATTTTTTTTTTAGGTTTTTTAGTGCCCAAGTTGTTGATCAAGTTGAAATTTATATACAGTACTGTAGTTTGAAATTTCTGTACTGGATCTTCAAATGATTCATTTATTTTATTTTCCATAAATATTTTTCATTAGACATCAGTACAGTATATTTGAAATTAAGCTGTTTATTATAGTAGGAATTTCTATTTCTGTACATGTACATATTATGAATATACGCTGTATATAGTTTACATATATGTAGTGATAAGTATTGTACAAAAGTGTCATGCTTGTATTTATTATCTGCAGTGTCTTTAACCTGGGCTGTTTATGCCTAGGTTTCCAATCTTGCTAATTTCTTCTCCAATATTGTGACTCTTCATAACCGATGTCTTAAAACCAAGAAGACAAAAAGTGGCATCATTTTAGCGTAGATGAAATACTTCTTTCTGAGTTGGTCACTCAGTCGCTTCCTTAGGCAATATCCCGCTCTTTGCATTGTTTACTCCAGTGTGAGTCTTTTCAAACTACTCCCATCATACCAGGTAAGGGGAAAGAGAGAGACTGGAAAATTGATTCAGCCTCAAATGACCAACAAGGTACTTTATCTACACACTCACACACTTGGAGGCCTCGCGGATAGTGCCTGGGAGTCGTAGTCCTAATTGCCCGGGTTCAATTCCCGGCAGAGGCGGAAACAAATGGGCAGAGTTTTTGTCACCCGGATGCCTCGGTTCACTTAGCAGTAAATAGGTACTTGGGAGTTAGACAGCTGCTACGGGCTGCTTCATGGGGATGTGTGTGTACACATGTGTTAGAGAGAAATGTATGTAGTAGATATAATAGAGGAAATGTAGATTGATTAGAAAGGTGAGGTCTGAGAGCTAATAGCTCGATTCTGCAGGCACAAATAGTAAATACATGCGCACATGCACGCACACACACACACTGTAATGCTTGTATATATGTACAATACCTCATTCAAGCCTGAAAGATGGGAGACTGCCAAGTATTTTTCTGCTACTGTTATTGGTAATTACTTGCTGAAAGTTAACACCTTACTTCTGAGTGTCTCTTTCTATTGCCATTAGCTACCAATAACCGTATGAATTAAATTTGTGCATAACTTTATCGTCCTGTCTTTGTGATCAGTTGTCACAATCATGTGTTTGCCTCTGTCTTAATCCCTCCTTACTGATGAAGAATGAGATGTCATCATTTGTCACGGCCTTTCTTGGTGCAGATATGGTTTATTAGTGCCTCCGTACATTATTATTACATCACTCAAGTGGTAAAAGATCAAGTATTTGCTTTCTTGTACTTGCACCCACCAACACTACTAGCATAGTATCACCAGTGACATCACACTAAGTACAAATTACGACAATGATACAGCAATTTTGATCTATTTGACAAAGACAGCTCTCTACAGCACTACCACTAATGTAGAGAGAGAATTCTCTACAGCACTACCACTAATGTAGAGAGACAGTTCTCTACAGCACTACCACTGATGTCTCTAGAGAGACAGTTCTCTACAGCACTACCACTGATGTAGAGACCGTATATCTCTTTCCTGCCAAGCATTCACACTTGCCGTACTACTACTGTACTAGCATATGAACATTTCCCACCCTTCCCCACCATTAGCAACAAGATCACATAGCCTCACAATGACCCATTTCCGTTCAAATCAGATTTTGTACTACCAAATATTCTCCAACTAACAGCTCGGACAGTGAGTGTGTACAACACAGCTTTGTGTCAATTTACCACACACCCTCACTACCACAATCTGACTTCACTTACTGTTATAGGAGATCATTTCATATTCTGATGGATAATATACTAGATTCCACAATCAATAAAATGAGCAAACATTATTTTCATCAAATGTAGTATCTTGTCATAAAATTTGCTGCTCCATCTGCAAATAAATTTCTCCCCACCTCAGTTATAATACAGCATATAGCTTACACAGTGATCAACAGTCAGTACAAATCTCATTATAACAAGCAATCAGAAGTCAAGCCTGGCCCCAGGCTGGGCTAGGGAAGTAGAACTCCCAAAACCCCCTCTATGTAAGATCCATGTAAGCCTATTTGTATCACATTAAGTAGCCTGCAGCAGCAAGTTTGCTTTTAATTGACAGCATGAAAGGTTTTCTCCACCACAGCCACTTGCACCATTATCAACAAGATCACTGTTGCCACAACTTTCACTAAAATCAGATATTGTTGAATCAAGTATACTTTAGGCAGGTAGTAGAGGCAGCCAGGCAGTCAACTAGCAGTTGTTAGTTAATATTAATAGATAAATACTTTATAGTTTTTTTTTATTTAAAGTTTTGCCGGGAGCAGACATTTGAGTGCTGAGGAATGTACCTTCTGTCATTTGGGACTGGATCAAAAGTTTCCAGTGTCTCCTTTTCCCTTATTTAGGCCATTGGAGCCAGGCAATTGTCCCTGTATGTAGTGTATGCAATGTCATTGGGGGAGGGGAATATTCTCGAAGGGAGCATTCGAGTGGCCTAAGTTCAGAGATAAACCAAATTGTTCACACAAGGGAATTAAATAGGGATTATAGATACTGTACAGCTAAAGGAATTTTTCCATCATTTTTGTATTTTTAAATACTGCTGATTTTCAGTGCTTTATTGCTAAAATTACTGTATATTGTACATTAATGAAATACCTGTACACACATAATATTAATATTTACCATGCTTTCTGCCATCTGTCTAAATTTAAAGACAATATTTCTGGTTTCTGGTCTATTGTGACCTTAAGATGATGATGATGATTCTGCTTAATTGGAGCAAGTGTTTAATACCATTGAATTTGTAAATGAGTGAGTTTTCTGTGATCATTATTTTTCAAAGTAGCAGAAGAGGTGATAAGGCATTTAGTTATTTCTGTATAAGATTTAAAAAAATACATTTTGTTACTGTTAAAAATGAAGTGTCAAAAAAAGAAATTGTTATGGTCGGTAAGGTAAGGTAAGGGAGCCGGTCGGCCGAGCGGACAGCACGCTGGACTTGTAATCCTGTGGTCCTGGGTTCGATCACAGGCGCTGGCGAGAAATAATGGGCAGAGTTTCTTTCACCCTATGCCCCTGTTACCTAGCAGTAAAATAGGTACCTGGGTGTTAGTCAGCTGTCACGGGCTGCTTCCTGGGGGTGGAGGCCTGGTCGAGGACCGGGCCGCGGGGACACTAAAGCCCCGAAATCATCTCAAGATAACCTCAAGATAAGATGGTTTGGAATCTTAGAGTCACATTATATGCATACAATTATCTAAGTGTATTAATTTAAATGTATTTAATCTGAATAACAGTAATCAGAAAAATGTAGTGGAAAATGTGCCACACATTAGGTATCAAGAGTCACAACTTCCTAGGAACACAGATGTTGCGTGATTCAGTTTTTTTGGTGTCCCTCTTCAAAGTAACATAATTTATTTACTTCTGAAAGTACAAAACTGGTTAGAAGTTTTTATTTATTATTTTTTAGCATCTTGAGTCTTTAATCTCACCTTACTGGGTTTTTTTCCTTAAGAGAATAAAATTTATATGCACATACAACTGCATAGTATTTTATTTTATCGTTTAAATCCTGTAGTCCAGGTACTGAGGCGGCTATTTCTTTGACAAACTAATGCAGCACTTTAGAATGAACTAAGTCTGACATTAATAATTTACCTAATGGTTCAGGTTCAGGAAATTGCTAGAAGTGTTGGAAGTTTTAAGTTCCATCATTGCTGTTAATGAAATATCAAGTCATAGTTATCTATGTAGCTCCATTTCTCCTACTTCACTTGAAGGTTTAGTTAGAAGAATTATTATTGAATTTTTAGTTGATAAATGTGCTGGCATAATTGCTGCATATAGGTATGTGGATATTCAAGGTCCACATTATCCTCAATAGGATTATTTCAAGGTTGTGGCCTTGATTATTCCAGACCTTTTATTCCAGACTCAGTTTATGGCACCATCGGGGGCAAAACTGAAGACCGTCTTATGTTTGTGTTGATGTTCTTGTACAAATATACTTAAAATTTAAATGTACTCCATAAATGAAAGAATTTGTTCATTTTTTAAAGTGTACTTAATATACTATACTACTTATCTGTCTCCTTGTGAAATAAGACGTAACATTTTCAGATTTTCTGTTACGAACTAAAGATTTGCACTGTGGTACATGTCTCTTAACACTCAGAAGCTCGTATATAAGATCGATACATTTTGTTGTAATCAATAAAAAGATAGCAACTTGAAAGATATTTTGAAAACACCTGTTGTCCATAAAGGAAACTATTGTACTGTCATTTGTTTATTTTCCAGAGTTGAGTGGTAGAGAAGTCTTTTTACCATGACTAGTAGTATAAGCATAAAGATGCTCAACTGACTTCCTAACAGAAAATGAAGACTAATCAAGTAATGTGTGATGTGTGAAACCCACTAATTTTGGGTTTCATGTTCTTGTTGAGAGACAGTGATGATCGCCTGACAGCTGGGTGGACAGCGCTTCGGATTCGTAGTCCTGAGGTTCTGGGTTCAATCTCCGGTGGAGGCGGAGACAAATGGGCAAAATGTTTCTTTCACCCTGATGCCTCTGTTACCTAGCAGTAAATAGGTACCTGGTAGTTAGACAGCTGCTACGGGCTGCTTCCTGGGGAGGAGGCCTGGTCGAGAACCGGGCCGCAGGGACACTAAACCCCGAAATCATCTCAAGATAACCATAGTGGATAATATGAATTTTTGGGGGGCTTTAACTTTAGGTAAAATTTCAGTTTGACTAGTGTTGAATATACTGTACTGTACATGTCTCATTCTGACATCCTAGGGTCATAACCTGGGCACAGTTATGACTGATAAAACTAAAATTTATTTAATGATTCTAGCACCTACACTGCTTAATGAGATTACAGACTGGTACCCAATTACTAAATTGTAATTAGATGAGCAGGTGATTGACAATTGTTTGCAGAAACTGTGTGGAGATTGTCAAAGCAATCTTGATAAAGGGTACTTAAATGTCAAGGCAAGTGAGGTTTTGGCTGAGGATGCTTATGTTGCCACTTTGAGTTTTAGTGGAAGTATCAAGTAAGTTTTGACAATGGAAGTGTTCTTGATGGTAACAAAAAAAAGTAAAAACCATTATTGTCTACCTTGATAAGACCCAGATATAAGAGAGCATAAAACATAAGCTTGTGAGGTCTTTATTTTTATTACACAGTGGTTTCATTCAGCATACATCACCACAATATTGCACAACAGCAGTATCATAACCAATATGGCCTACAAGGTTATTACTAGTAAAGCTACACGTGTATTGTCTTTTTACATGTAATCATTAGCACCTCAGTAAAGGATACTCTCTGTAATAAGGTATCCATGTCTTTGCTCATTACTGAGGTTGTTTATTACAGATAAATTGTTACTGACATGCCTTCATGCACATGAGACTGGTCTTGCTAAAAATTAAGAGGAATTGCAAAAAGAGTGCGAATGAATTTAATTGTGAAGAGAAGAAAGTTAAAGGTCAGTATAGGAGAAAGATGCTTCTAGTAATGAATTATGCACCATCAAACGGGATTTATTCCCTTTTGGACCTTTCACCTATCACCAAAACAAGTTTGGTTGGGTATTAGCCACAGAAGATTACCTCATGGTCACTTAATAGAACAGAGACCTGCTCCTTACTGTCAGAACAGCACTCTTCTGCTTACAGCTTTCATCTTCTAATGAAATGTCCTGATTTTTCAGAATCAAAAATTTTGTTTTCCTGCAGTTTCTATGCACTACATGTCCCTTGATAAAATCCTTGGTGAACCTGAATTCTTTGATATCACTTGTCTTTGTCTTTATATTGGCAGCCTAAATGATATCTAGGATCTCTTAAATATTCTGTATTGGCAGAGAGTAATGTGTAGTCATACTAGCTTAGCATTGTCTTTGTAAGTAATGCAGTTTAATTAATTCATACAGCATGCATTACCATGTTATGAACTCTGTATTCCACTATGGCTTCATAGAGTGTGCCCTACTATCTTCTGAATTCTGCATCCTACCAGGGATTAATGAAAAATATCAGCAATAGTATGGAATCATTGTTAATCGAAGTATGCCGACATTATGTACAGTCTTTGGTTTTTATACAGTAGTATATCACTTGTCTATTGATATTTGCAAAAACCATACAAATTGACATAAATTATTAAAATACAAAGAAATAATATAGAAACTTGTTTGTGCATTGGAATATCTTGAATAACAGCAAACAAATATAACAATAAATTATTAAGTTAGATAACTAATTAGTGATCTGATAACCTCGAGACTTTATTGGAACCATACACAGGTTAATTTATCCAGAGATTCAGATAATTAGGATATAGTCATACTGTATCTTCAAAAGAGATGGAGTAATATAAAGTTTCATTCTCTTCCTAATTTCTTGCTCTTCATCCATTTCTTATCTTTCTAGATTCTTCTTTTTCATTCTATTATTCTTTCTTTTTCATTGATCATGATACAGTACCTGTATTTAATTTTCTCATTTTTGAGGCTTCAGATCACGGCGCGGATGCTTGACTGAACCCAGAAGCTTAACTTTAAAATTATTATCTTTGAATGTATTAAGTTTTTCCTGTATCCTTTTCTCATCATATTCAGTCAGGGGCTGCTGGAGTGGAACATCAATGCGAGAAGCAGGCATGTTGGCCTCAATTAGCTGCATAACACCAGAGGGGCTTAGCTTTTTTTCATCAACATCCCAGAACCGTAAATACTCTTGATCTTTCCTCTTAGTGTTACCTCGTATTGCCCTCCAGATGGCAATGGCAGCACTGATGATTGCATCCGTGACACCCTCAATATACACAGTAAGATGTGTAATTGACGAAGGTAGTTCTTTCAGTTTCTTGGCATTGATCCTGTCAGCATCTGATATGCGAAGCATTACACGATTGAGTTTATTACTGCTCTTGCATATCTTGTATAGATTTTCATATTGTTCATGGTCTATAATTCTGAGGCTAATATTGTATATGCGTCTTGTAGCAGGGTGCGAATCAAGTATCCTAACGTCTTTCAGGTACCCCGTGAATTTACCAAGCGAGGCACGACCTTTAGCATGCAATGCCTTGATAATTTCATCTAGTGGCATTTCATCCATACCCATAAAGCTACTGTTTATTTGCAAGCCAAGTCTAAGATCACATCCCCGAACAGCCTCCAGCATATCAGCAAGTCCTGGCATTTCTGATAAGCGGCCACCAAGAGAAATGTTTAGTTTCTGTGGAATTCCTTTGGAACGCTCATGACCACAATTACACAAAGCTTTCAGGGCTTGTGGAAGCAGGTTTCCATCTACAATACACCAGTTGTCGTCTCTCAATGTATTCAGCAGTTCTTTGACAAATTCATCATACTTGTCGTCGGTTTTACTGTAAAGACCACTCTCGGCTAAAATCTGGACAGCAGAATTTATGATTGGATCATTGATATTCTTTGTGACTTGTTTATATTCATCTTCAAACATAAGCTTTCCAAGTTTAATTGCATGTTCTTTAATCTTATCAAATTGAGCATCTCCCCGCATCAAACCTATAACCATAGGAAGAACTGAGCAAATTTTACGATAGTTTTCCTGATTCAATATATTTTCAATTGTATCAAGGCTGTGGTTGATTTTATTTGCAATATGCTTTCCCATAAAGAAAGTTTGGTGGGGTGCAATCCTGAATGTGAGTGTCTGTATCTTACCCCTGCTGTTGTAGTGAGGAACGAGAACATGTGCAAGAAAAGGTTCGATTTCCTCAATTTGTTTGTTTGATGAATATTCCTCATTAAACAAGTACTCCTTTTCTTTTTTAAATGCTTCATAGGCAAGCATACCAATTTGTAGAGTTCCACTGGTAATTAATACATTGAGGTCCAAGGTGCAAGAATGCACCTCACCCTTGTAAATATGTGACCACAGCTCGAACCACTTTGAGTACAATTCTGATACAGTCTTTGCAGTAATGATTCTGTCTCTTTCAATTGCTGAGATAAACATATAAATGTTGAAAGGTTTTCTCATCTCCACTGGCAAAGTTTTAAGCAGCTCTTTCAAGTGCTCATTAAATTCGCCATAGGTTTGGTTCTTGATGAGGCACAGTCTTTTGCAATAGTTCTCGAACAGTTTACCTGAGAAACATCCAAACCCATCAGTTTGGGCTTCTGAGGGGTCCACATGCCTTGTGTAGGGGTTGGAGATCACTCCACCCAATAGCTGTAGCACCATGTTCTCCTTAGACTGCTGGTATCTCAGAGGGTGCTGTGGATTATCCTTCATATATTTAAGTCGACTGAAGATTATGACTCTTTGGCCAGTCCACGGAGCCAGAGAATTCTCATCCACTATAGAAGGCAGAGAGTCGAGCGTGTCAATGAGGACAAGGATCTTCATCTCCTTCATGGATTCTAAGATCTTCTTTTCTCCATGTTTCTCGGTGGATTTAGGCAGTCTAGCCAACAAGTCTTTCATGAAATCGACCTTGGCAGAAGTGGGTAGGCCGAGGCACTGAATGGCCACTAAAATGTCCACCTTCTCAAGATCCTTCACCTGAAACCACAAAACAATTATTGGTTTAGAATATTCCATAGATGGAAACTGATGGTTTGATGCAAAATAATAAACAGGTTGACATTAAAGTGCCTTGTAACAGATTATAGAAGTATCTAAATTACAAAATTATATAACAACGATTTTTAACTTATGTATGTAATGTACTGTATATACAAGAATGTATAATGGGTTGTGAAAGTACGTATGTTGGTGATTGAGTGGTACATTCTTGCAAAGCCATTAGCATTTCCACAGATCTACAGTATCAGCTTCTGGTACTGGTAATGGCTTCAAACACCCGTCACATATGGGCTATTCATGCCCGTGCCACCTCTTGGATGACTTTATCTATAACAATCAATCATCAAGTCAGTCATTAGCATTGTGCAAGGGAGCTGTTATAGCTTATGATGAAAACTGGATTACAGTGATAGCGGGGAAGAGGGATATGTACTGTATATATACAGAGAAACAAGAGGTTGCAGAAGAATATGAAACACAAACATGGTAGATCCATGCATCCTACTTCCACATGCAAATATAAATAACACTGAAGATTTTGCACTTTCACAACTTACTTTTTGTCACCCAACCCTTTATCTGTACAATAGATGGGCTTGTAGGAGCAAGCCTGGGTTCCTTTCTCCACCTTTGGAATATTTGTAATTAATACAATGGCTGTTTTATCTTTTTCTAGGCATTTACATTTACAATTTCAGCAAATTTTGCTAGGTACTCAACCATGTTGGTGTTATCTCTAATAAACTTGCAGATGTTGCTGCTAAGGTAGCCATTCATGCCTGTCTTATTTCTCAGAGGGATTTCTACCAAGTCGTAATGCAATCTGTACTCGTTGGTTAGATAGTTGGTTGGCCAGGTATTATGGATAACAAACTACACACTATTAAGGCACTACACACTACTACACACATGCTTAACTCTAGAGCCCTAAACAGAGCAATGCCCCACTCATTGTCCTACTTTCAGTTATGCACCCCTTCATAGAATGTTGATTTTCAGGATGACCATAAGTTATACTTCCAAATGTCCCTTTGAGTTACTTGTCCCACGATAATTTCCTAGGTGAATCTGATATCTCTGACATTGCTCGTCTGATGTCTTTTTGCTCCAATATTAGCATCCTGAGTAATAATAAATAAATAAATAAATATAAATATGTTTATTCAGGTAAGGTACATACATACAAGTGATGTTACATTAATGGATCAATATATAGATAGAGCTAGTACATACAATGCCTAAAGCCACTATTACGCAATGCGTTTCGGGCAGTTATAATAATTAGGACCTTTTGAATATCCTACGACACTGTACTAAATAATAGTCATCCCGGCTTGTATATTGAATAAACTTCAATTACTTGTTTCATCTAACCCATTCCACTTATTTAAAACTCGTTGATATGTGTGTATAATTATCTAAGTGTAGTTACAGGATGAGAATTACGCTCATGGAATCCTATCTTCCCTATTATCTTTAACATATGATAATAATAATAATAATAATAATAATTTTTATTTAGGCAAAGGTACATACATAAAGAGATTTTACAAAGTTTGTTGGCTTTATAGATAAGAGCTAGTACATACAATGCCTAAAGCCACTATTACGCAAAGCGTTTCGGGCATGATGTTTTGAAACCTACTGTACTCCTACAGCTACGATAAATAACACAGAAAAAATCTGAAGAACCCCAACCTTGGTTTTGTCATGTAGCCAGTAATGAATGAGAAGAGCGAACAGTGCTGTTTTGCCACTCTCCGGATGCCCCAAAAGCAAGAGTCGTGTTGGCAGTTCACTCGTCTCCTCCTCCTCCTGCAACTGTGTTGTCAGAAGGTCTGCCACAGCAATTTTTCTTCCAGAAGAGAAAGGATAAATATATATACATTTACTATATATATTATAGGTCAGTGGTTTGAAAAGTCTAAACTATGTGTTTCTTGCAAACCCAAAAAATGCAAGCCTAGTGATTAGTTCAGTCGGCTCGTAACCGAATGGTCCTCACATAGCTACTATGGCTAGAATGTACAAAATATGGACTGTTGTTCAAAAAATCTCTTCAAAGGGAATGGCAAAATAGTGGAACATTGAATATCAACCTTATCTAACTGTCCTGTGCATAATTAAGCAAGCATAGGCCTGATATACATTGTTAGTCTTAATTAAACATACTAGGCTTAGGAAAGTTTAGGCTCGGTTGTTACACAGAAATAACACCACATGAGACCAGAAGGCATGGCAGGATGTGCAGAGTAACCCTGTCGAAGAGCAGAGGTGCAATAGGTCAAGGAGCAGGCCGCGGGGACGCTAAGCCCGAAACAATCTCGAGGTAAGGTTACCTTCTTTATTTGGCCTCTACTAAATTATTAGTTGTATTTAATGTGGTCCTAATTTGGGTGAGATAGTCCATATTTTGTACTATAATCCATAGTAATAATGAGTACTATCATTTATGGATGGCAGGTTAGGATTGTGGCTCTGCTCTCCTGGCTTTGATCCATTAGCATTGTTTCCCAGTCTCCTACTGTCAGGGACAGGAAGCCTGTCAGGCCTATTGAGTTCTCCCTAGTCCAACTACTGACCATCCCCAGGATGCAACTCTCAACAGTTGCCTAACTCCCAAGTACCTATTTCCTGCTAGGGAAGCAGAGACACCTGAACATGGTTTCCTTTCATCTGACGTCTTGCCATGCAAGGGAATTAAACCCCTGGACCTTTCGGTTTTGAGCTGTTTGCGCTGACCACTGCGCTACTGGGTACTCAAATTATATACATGTGATTTTGTGGTACAGTACTTACCTATCAGTAATTACAGAGAAGTGAGCTCTAGTTCTTTATGTCCTACCTACTAACCTTGTACATGTTGCAGTATAGTTTAAAAAAAATTAGTTAAATTTTGTCCATTCTGGCCTTAAAGTTGTGAATGGAGGCGGCTTCCACAGCTACTTTTAGTGCATTCCACTTGTTGACCACCCGTATACAGAGTACGAGCATTTCCTTTGGTTTCTTCGACTAATTTGCATTTCCAGCTTCCAATTACTGTATGTTCTCTTGACCTTGTATCTCTTAATGCTCAATGTAAGGAGGCTATCTTTGTCTGTTTCCCTCAGTGTCTTGTATGTTGTAATCATATCTGCTCTATTTCTTCTGTCCACCAGAATTGTGAGGTCTAGTTCCCTTAACATGCCCTTACAACTTAGCCCTCCTAGCTCTGACGCTAATCTTATTGCAAACCTTTGTACCTATATTTTTTTTTTTTCTTCTTTTTTTTTCTTTGATGCTTCACAAAGTTGTGAATTCCAGGTCGATGCTGTTCCAGTATTGGTCTAGCAAAGGCTGTGTAGATTGCTTTTAAAGAATCTTGATTTAGGTTTTTAAAAGGCGTTCTAATGTTTGCCAGCGTGTCATATGCTGCCGATGTTACCTTGTTTATGTGTACCTCTGGTGTTAGTGATGGAATCTCAGTACATCTACTGTTAAATCTTTTTCTCTCCACAATTCTTGTAGTTGCCTTCTATTGATGTAGCTACCTCCCAGTCTCCTCTCTTCCCCTCCCTTTGCCAACTGCATAACCTTACACTTGTTGGGGTTTACATTTAACAACCATATGCTAGCCTACTCCTGGAGTTTACCGAGATCTTCCTGTAGCCTTCTGTATTTCTTTTATTTTTACATTACTCATTAGCTTTGCTTCATCCACAAACATTAACATATATGAGCTGTTCTTACCTGACGTTAGTCCACAAACGTACCTGTGGTCTCGCTCATAATCTTCGGGTTTCAGCTCCAGCTGGTCCGCGTGGAAGCTGTAGGGCTGCAGATCATGGAATATTGGGTCACCAGGGGGCACTTTGGCTTTGACCTCGTCCCGTAGGTCAGGCCGGTAGATGTTAACCAACTGCACGTAGTAATCCCGGAGTTCCTCGTTAATGCTCTCTGGGATTAGTGAATACAAATTACTGGATGATGCATTTCATCTCATTTGGTTTCGCCGATTTTGTAAAGGGGAGAGTTACAGTGTGAGGGGTGGAGAGTTACAGAGTGAGGGAGTGGATTACAGTGTAAGGAGTGGAGGGTTAGTGTGAGTGATGGTTTACAGTGTGAGGTGTGGAGGGTTACAGTGTGAGGGGTGGAGGGTTACAGTGTAAGAGGTGGAGGGTTAGTGTGAGTGGTGGTTTACAGTGTGATGTATGGAGGGTTACAGGTGTGAGGGGTGGTGGATTAGTGTGAGGGGTGAAAAGTTAGTGTGAGGGGTGAAAAGTTAGTGTGAGTGTGGTGGGTTACAGTGTGAAGGTGTATGATGGAGGGTTACAGCGTGAAGACGAAGCTTGGGCTGATCCAAGAGCATCTCGTTGCATATACACAGTTTACTGCAACCGTTATTCTCTTTGTAGTTAAAGTTTAGTTGGTGGTACGTGTGTATGAAAATGTTTCCTAAATTAATAGTTTAGTTCATTTATTATGCACCCCATACCCATCTTGTGGGCGGTAGTGGAAAGGGTTACAGAGGCACATAATGGGCTCAGGGACTGAACCCCACAATTCATTTAGCTAAGCAAGTTACAATCTTGATGAGCTAGTTACAAAACTCATTATACTTATTAATTTGAAAATACCAGGCAAATTTTGAAGGGAAATATTTTAAATTTAAATTTTACCACTATTGTTTAAGGGATTTAAAGAAGTTTAAGGCCTTGCCAATATTGTGCGAGATAAAGTTTATACAAATAATAACATACCTTTGAGAGCAGCAGAATCATCGTCCCCCATTTTCTGTGGTTCGTTGAGCTGCCCGGTCGCTGCCCCTGACTGTTACTGTAAAGATATTATGGGTATGAGGGCCCGTGGGTATGATGTCAGGAATATTGTGGGTATATATGGTGTATCGTAAGTCTCGAATTATATTTCGCGAGTCTAGAACCACTACGGAGTCGGAGATCATTCCCTGGAATACATTCCATCTTGGTGACAGTGCGACATATGCGAATTATAATTATCATTATATTACAGTGTCAGGATCACGTTGGGCTAACGTTACCTGTAGTAGGGGACTACACGGTATAGGTTAAGTAATAATTGTAAATAAGAAGCAATAAGATGCTTATCTTAACATACTAAGAAGGTTAGGTGAGGTCGGTGTTTTCTATGAAGCTTTTCAAGGTAAACTAAAATATTCACAATCAATTAGTATGTCACATATGCACTTATTAAATAAGCCAATATTGACTGTAAGCAAGTGCGAGAACGGGTTTCCCAGTCTTGAGCACTCTATATGCAAACACTGAGCAGGAACTGGGGTCATGATCTCTTCTCACACTACATTATTGAATGTCCAGTCATTAGACCCTTCACACCTGCCGGTATAAGGTACCTGGAGCTTTGCAAATCACATATTAATTATTTACTCTCATGTTCTGGAAAATATTCTCGGAATGCACCCAAAGTTTGCCAGTGCAGACTAATGGTCAACTGGCCCTGTATGACGAACTATCCTGTGGGATGAGGATTTTTTAGCATCACGTAGACACACACTCTTGACACACTATGTAACCCTTCTATCAACCTGTCCTCAGGGAGGGAATACCCTCAAGGAATGGATTGAGAACGACTACATAAGTAATGTTATTATCTACTCTCTATTCATGGTAAGGTCAGGTTAAGGTTTGGCCAGGTTACGTTTCATTACGTTAATATGATGTATTACTGATGATAATGTGACATATGGAATTCGAAAATAATTTCAGTGTACCCGAGAATTTCGGTTACAGAAAAATTAATTCTTAAAATAAAATGTTTTCAGCATATTCTTTTTATATTTTAAACCAACGATTTATAATATAATAAGGTTATAACTTGGGAATAATCTCTGTTTAGAATAAAGCTTTACTTGCCAGTTTACATGTAGACTGTTACTGGAACCTTTATATGCTTTCACACCATCACAAATATCTAGATAACTTACCAGATGGTTTGTGATTGGCGGGGGGGTTCTTATGGTAATGGATTTGATCTAAGGATAGGTTCCATATATTCTATGGTAGCTGCATAAATGCAGAGGTACCTAACTATGTTACAAAAAAAAAACAGACACACCGAACCCCATTATATCCCATCAACATTCGCGGATACACTCTTAAAGTGTGTCTTCATTTTCAGGATGATCAGGAATATTGTTTCCCCGGTGACCTTTTGAGTCACTTGGTGAGTCCGATGCCAGTGATATCGCTCGCCTTATCGGTGTGCTCTCGTATTGGTATCCTGGACGATATCTACGAATTACTGAATAATCTACGACACACACACACACGGTGCTAAATATTCTTCCATGTTTGGTGCCTCCTTTTAATAATTACTTAAATATAAGCATTCACACTTTAATGATAACCTAGTGTTGAAACGAATGACGAATGTCTTGGCCGAGAGCCGAGAAATTGAGCATAAACTTGGATTGCCAATAAGCAGTCTGAGAGCAGCAGTACAGCAAGAACTTCAACAAAATCTTGTAGAACTGAGACAAAAGTGAAATCGACACCAGTAATTCCATCTATCATCATACTGTCATGCAAGAGGAGCCACACATCTATGGATCATCCAATAAAATCAGCAGACTTCTAGTTGTTACTACTGCTCGGCTTAGACTCGGTTACAAGTATCCCTGGGAATTTTCATTATCTGCTGATGTAAACCTGTCCAAATGTAAACTGTGTCAACAAAATTAATCGCACACCCTCCGTCACTATGTGATGGAGTGCGGAAAGATACGTGAATTCAGAGACAATTCTATGACAAATGTTCATAAGATGTGTAAATATTTCATTCAAAATTATATGTTCCCAGAAGTCTTGGCCAAATATCCACCGTTAGCTAACTATAGGTAGTACCTGAGTGATTGTAACCCGGTTATCAGTGTTACGAACATTTAAGTATTTTTCCTTCTGGTGACAATGGTAACTTCCACAATATCTTCTCAACAAGGTGAAAACCTTTTCACCTTTTTGAGTGAAAAAAAATCACTCAAAATGAATGTACACGGGAATGTGTACCATGAGAACTCGCATGAATATCAGGATTAGAATAATTAATGCTAGTTAATAATATCATAATAAAAAATAGCATTAATGCCAAAGATCATCAACGCTGTAACTTGGGTTAATTGAATACAGAGCATAAGTTCCTGAGCCCATACGTGCTTCTGTAATATTTTCTATTACCTCTCACAAGATGGATATAGCGTCTACTACTGTTCACAAGAAGGGACTTGGTTTTACTACCGCTCGCAGGATGGGTATGGGGGTCAACTAATGCTCACAGGATGGGTATGGGGTCCACTACAACTCACAGGATGGGGTATGGGGACCATTACCGCTCACAGGAAGGGTATGGGGTCCATTACCGCTCACAGGAAGGGTATAGGGGTCCAATACCAATCACAGGATAGGGTATATGGTCCACTACCGCTCACAGGAAGGGTATGGGGATCCAATATCACTCACAGGATGGGGTATGGGGTCCACTACCGCTCACAGGAAGGGTATGGGGGTCCAATACCACTCACAGGATGGGGTATGTGGTCCACTACCGCTCAAAGGAATGGTATGTGGTCCACTACCGCTCACAGGAATGGTATGTGGTCCAATACCACAGGATGGGTATGGGGGGTACATAATAAATGAAATAAGAGTAATTTCCCTCTCCTCACCCTCGTACGCGAGGGAGAAGGAGAAGGAAAGAGAGATAATGAAAAAGACGTTAACGACACTCACACACCGTGATGTTTACAACGATGATTTCCTCAGTGAACACAGCAGCAGCAGCACCGGCCTCGCCACCACCTACTTGGGAACTAACATTCAACCTGCATTTAATTTCCTGAGGGTGATATCTCCGCGTATACGTATGAGCTGGCGCCTGTAGCTAAGGGCGATCTCATAACGCTGAGGAGCGTGCATCTCGCCTCTCTACTCCCTCTGTGACGATTATGCTGTTGTCGCTGTTAGTAGTCCAATACCGACAGCTGATTAGATTAGTTAGATGTAAAAAAGGACATTATCTTAGAGTTACTGAGCTGGTTGCTCTCTTTCTCTCTTTTACTGAGCAATGGTTTTCATTCAATTTGGCTCTCAACAAAAATATTCAATTGTATTCTGTAGTTTAAACGCAAACGTGGTTGGAATGTATACGTTCCCTGCAATTCAACATGGCGCTTGTGTACGTATTCTTCTATATAGGAGTAATTGTACTGTTTGGGAAAGGGTTAAGTGAGGTTAATTAGGCTAGCCAGCGCGTGATCGGAAGCACACAATGTGTCGGTTGGCGAGGCTGCACTTGTCGACACTGTTTGCTGCTGTTTCACAGCCGGCACACAAACTACATCCCAGGGACCTGTATTCCAGCAGCGTAACACCCCAGGGAACTGTAACCCAGCACCCCCAGGGACCTGTATCCCAGCAGCGTAACACCCCAGGGAACTGTAACCCAGCACCCCGGGGACCTGTATCCCAGCAGCGTAACACCCCAGGGAACTGTAACCCAGCACCCCCAGAGACCTGTATCCCAGCAGCGTAACACCCCAGGGAACTGTAACCCAGCACCCCGGGGACCTGTATCCCAGCAGCGTAACACCCCAGGGAACTGTAACCCAGCACCCCTGGGACCTGTATCCCGGCACCCCAGGGACCTGTATCCCAGCAGTACAGCCACCGCCTAATTTCTGCCATCTTCCACCTAATTTAATACATATATAAGTGATATTCTAGACCTAGCAAAGTCTAGGTTTAATTGTTGTCTTCTTTCTTGGTGCTCTACAGAATTAATAATACTCTATGTGGACTTTGATCACAACAGACCATTACGTAAACTCGACCAATAATTCTATAATTACTCCCATTTTGGGATGACAGGTTGGGTTTATAAGGCGAGTGAGAAGAGTTTTGGAAACGAGGAAATTCAATTTCGCAGCCTATTCTTCAAAAGTATTTGCATAACAGAAAACAGATCATTTTGTTAGGTAATTTCGTCACAAAGGTGTTGTAAAATACGTGAATTTTTATTAATGAGCGGAGATAAGGTTACAGGTTTATTGCTGGTTGAGACTCGAGATGTTTTAGAAATCAGGATACTGGCTCTTGTAGCTGCGTCAGTCCTGCTGAGATCACTGGAATGGGTCTGTGAAGTTGGCCTTGAAGCCCTGCATGATCTCCGGAGCGTGGAAGGCACAGAGCGGATACAGCTTGTGGCAGGGGTCGCCTTGCTGGCCATGCCACACAGCCTTGTCGTACAGGCCGTAGTAGGTCGTCTCGTCGCTCTCCTTACGACCCCTGTCGAGGTGGTGGTACAAAGGTTTAGCATATCATTTATTTAGTACACCACGTATTTATATAGATTTTACCATTCTCCTAATATTTATTTAATTAGGGGGGTTCAGCAAGAGTAATTATCAAAAGAAGGTACTAAGCCGGGGAGACTATGCAGCAAGGGTTCCACAAGAGATAGTGATAAATAGGTTAATTCTACTCATATGCAAAGAGAATTTAGCCAGTATCAAGAGTAGACAGAAGTTATCTACTTTCAGTTAACAACGAAATTCGCGCGTTTGTGTGTGTGTGTTTGTTTATCTAAAGCACGACCCGGAATTATTTCACGAGTTCCAAAGTTGAAAGACTGCCTGACCAGTGACTCGTAAGGTCACAGTACCGTCCCTCGCTAGCACGGGGCACCAGGAGGTGGGCCGACGTGAGGCGAGTGCTTTGACTCACCACCCTGTGAAAAACTACAATCTAAAAATTGAGTCGTTGGTAAGCCAGGAATTATTATTAGTTTAAATGAACAAATGTAAAGTGTATTAGTTTACTATTGCCTCTTGCAGAGAAGAATGATTATTAATCTAAAAGGTGTGCCAGATTCACCAGTGTAGTGTGGTGCACCTCACCTGTAGGGCAAGAGCAGAACGATCTCGTCTTCTGTCAGGTAGTTGGGGTCCTTTTGGGCCAGTTCACACACCAGCCGCAATCCACACTGGTCCTTGTCTTGAGCAGCGATCTGTACCAGTGGAATACCACATGTCAAGAACGTTATGAACCGTGTCATTTGATGCAATAATAGTTATCAAGAGCTACATAATCGTGTTTTCCTTGATAAACAAAAGATAAAACTCAATTCTCTTTCTTACCTTCCAGTAGAGGTCCTCCAGCTTGTCCTGTTCAATGTGTTCGTCTAGACTTCTTCTCTTCCTACCATACCATCCACCGCCACACCAGCCACAGCCTCCACCACATCCTCCACAGCCACAGTGGTGACACCGGTGATGACGGCCCGCCAGGTAACCCTAGAAATGAGAACTGACAACGTAGTTATGTTGCCACCTCTGTAGGCTTCATACCTCTGCAGCTATACCATACCATAACCATTCATACCATACCATACCTTCATACCACCTCTGTGAGCTTCATGCCCTTCAAGCATGCTAGCAGTAATCTATCAACGTTTACAAAACTTCTCTGGCAGTTTTATCTGTGCAGTTATATTAAATTATTTTTTTTTCTAAACTAACAGCAAACAGGCGAAACTATTATATTTTTTAATCGCGTTGTCTGCGCACAGGTGTTCTATTAGTCGAAATCAAGGGAGAAAAATATTATAACGTGAAGTAGTCTTCGACTAAATCATTTTGCCAGTGACACCTTGTCCATCTTTGCTTCGCCTTTAATATATTCCTTAACATTTATTTTTTGTAGTTTATTTTGTTCTACAGACGTGGTAATTCATTTAAACATTTACATTGCTAATCAACATATATATACATTTTGTTGTCCTCCATGGACAGTATTGGATAGAGATCAGTTAAACTACATATAGGCTACTGAACAATCAACCACAGGTAATTGAAGTGTTTTACAATGCTAACCAACATACATATATTCATATATTTTAGTGTGTACTTCATAGACAGGGTTAGAAATATCTGTTCTGCTACATATAGTGCAGTGGGTTAGTCGGCTTCCCGTAATTTAGGGTCATGGTAGTATAGTTGGGTTCATTCTCGATTCACAATCGGGAATCTTGGGTTCGAATCCCGGGCGGAACCGAAATGGTTGGGCACGTTTCCTTTCACCTAATATAATTGTTCACCTGTAAATCTGGGAGTTAGTCAACTGTTTTAGGTTTGTATCCTGGGGAAGATCAGTAGACCCAAAACCCCCTCAGCCCATTGTGCCTGTCACTCACCCCAGCGAAGCCCAACGCTGCGGCAGCGAAGCGCCCACAGCAAGGCTCCGGGGCCGCCACAGCCTCAGCCACTGAGAGGTCCACCACCCCAGCGCCCAGCAGCGTCGCCACCGTCCACACGCCCACCACACCCGCACTCTCCATGACGCGCCTGCCAAGAGGTTATATAAATATATACACATTGTATACCTGTTCAGGAACAGGTATACATCAAAGAATCTTCGAAATAATTTACAGGTTGTAGAGTCAGGTTTATAACCTCGGCTTTGAAGGAATAAACCATGTTCGAAATTTTATCACTAAGGCAGCAAATATGGCATTTGCATACAAGTTATCATACAGAACGTGTGCCTCTATTATGTGGCTGACACTGTGGCGTACACAAATAAATTTAAAGTATATACTTTAAATTACAGTTATAAATAACTGTAATTCGAAAGTATCACCTTTTAAAATACGTGACAATCATTGGACATGAACACCGCGTAGGGCTCGACTCTACCACAGTAGAGCAGCGACTGCATGTTAGGCTTGCCAGTTACACAAATTTGTATATGATATGAATTTATGTGCTTAGAGCTGAAATCCGGTTCTCGGTGTATATACACTTAAGAGTATCCTTTCGTGTTGGAATATGTTCAGAGCTAAAGTGTACTTGTGTGGGTTGGTCAGTAAGCACTTTGTGACCTCAGTAATCCTCCAGAGGTTCATAAGCTTTTAAGCTCAACGTCAAAATCAATCATGATAAGAAGGAGGTTGCAAAATGAGATATATTATCAGAGAGGACAGGTTGTATATATACCGATACATAACAAGCTGGTTGGCCAGTATGCAATTATGGTGACCTAAATAAATATAGGAATATAAGTTATGCTTTCTTAAGTTTATAATACTTTTAGTTATATCAGTCGTATATGTCCCTTTACCATATTTTTCTGCCTCGTGCAGAAAGAGATCTTCATAAATTTCACCTGTAACTGCACTGACTGTTCACATCTACACTTTCGTTACACTCTAACTGACATGATTCGTTTGTTCAGAGGTAATGGAGAGCCACTCGTACAATATAACTCATGTTTGTGCTATACAATCAGGTACAAACAAGGCTTTGATACCATTTTACATCTTCAGGTTAGACAATTTTCAAATATGTCAGTCCACAAAAGGGGGCAGTGTTATTATCTCAAGCCGGTATTCGTTATTTGTATATACGTTAAAAAAGTGTAGCATATTCTCATTATGAACACTGAGTATATAATATAAACTTTGAAAAGCTACAGTCTTCATGGACCCGACAGTTGATAGATCTTATGCCTTACAAACCTATTCTCATTATCATTTCTCCGTGGTGAAGTGATGCCTTCTTGATGTTTGCGTAAATGAACCAGAGTGAAATATATATAGCAAGCGCCCGCTCCATACCTTATAACAACGAGTCGCTGTGCTAGAAGTATTGGGGTGATGGTCCGGCCCGCGGCTGGTCTGGGCGTGTGAGGCGTAGTGAGGTGTCCTAGGCTGCATATATACTGTCCCGGGACACCTCTCAAGGTCAACACCAACATGTAGCATCATGCCCACATGTTAATGCAATTTAGTTTTGACCTTGCCCATACGGATGAATTGATTTCAAGATGTGTTTGATGGATCACATCGATACGAAGTTGGTGTTTATACACGTAAATCCCCACAACATGTTCAACACCGTCTTGGTGATCACGGAAGGTACTTCGAGGAGTGAGAGACCTGGCTTGGGACAGGTTTCCTCCGGAGAGCATAACTGAGTTTCCTTGAGATTACGCAAATAATCATATTAATCGGTGTTCATATTTTTACCTCCGCGTCAAGGGGTGACTGGTCTGTTCTTGCCTCAGTATGGAGAATTGTAAAATATTTACATTTCTACATCCTACACCTGACGATAGTATATTATTTCCCTGTACGTGTATCGCCTCCTCCAACCATTGCATTGCCTTGCAGGTTGATTTGTTTTGGTTTTCCTATGAACATATATGTATTTAATTTACCCCATCACCTAGACTCGTAGAGTAATTTAACTCTACATTTGGTTGTAAATTGCAAACTATAATATTTATCTGTGAAACTTGCCGCTTAAAGTCTTGTGAGTATCCCGGGTATCCAAGGATACCGAAGGGCCTCCCAGGTATCCAGGGATACCAAAGGTCCTCATGGGTATCCAAGGATACCGAAAGACCTCGTGAGTATCCAAGGATGCTAAAGAACCATGCAAACAGATGAAAGGAAAATTGAGGTATCGAAGGTTACTGAAAGATTGCTCCTGTTCGGCTAAGCTCTTGAGGAGTTCGCTGGTATCACTGAATAAGCACTTCTTTAAAAAGCAAGATGATACGTGATTATATAAATTTGAAATAACTATTTAATTTAATTTTTTTTATAATATTCATAAGTAAAGGATGTTCAATGAAGGGAAGACACAACAACAATAATTGTTTAACAAATCAATTCAATTTGTGTATAAATCTAAACTGAAATAAGTGATGTCAACTACTGAAGACTTGCAGACTTCCGTAGATTGGGACGTGAGGCTTCAGTTTTTGAACTGCTGGGATCACCAGTGCCGGAGGCTTTCTGATTTTCTTACCTGCGAATTCAAAAGGAAATTCAAACTGTGTATATACACGGAAATATTCCTCTCGGTGTATACCACGAATCGTGCAGTCATTCTTCCCCAGTACTGTTTACCTCCACTGGGAAAGATGGGTATGTTTACTGTGACCCTGGGAACCCCCTTGCAGAGTAAACAGCTTCGGCCCGTGTACTCAAGCCCCCACACAGCGCGTACTCTGCCTCCCTGGAGCGTATACGCCTTGCTCCATGTTGAGAAGTCAAGCTCACTATAGTTCTTTGTCTCCCGTGTTTCACACTGTTGTTTTCCCTGTGTTCTGTGTCACACACTAGTTTCCCTGTGTTCTGTGTCTCATATTGTAGCTTCCCCGTGTTCTGTGTCTCATATTGTAGCTTCCCCGTGTTCTGTGTCTTATATTGTACTTTCCCCGTGTTCTGTGTCTCATATTGTACTTTCCCCGTGTTCTGTGTCTCATATTGTACTTTCCCCGTGTTCTGTGTCTCATATTGTAGCTTCCCAGTGTTCTGTGTCTCATATTGTAGTTTCCCTGTGTTCTGTCTCCCCCAATGTAGTATTCCCCCGTGTTTTGTGTCTCACACTGAAGTATTCCCCGTGTTCTATATGTCTCCGAATGTAGTATTCCCGTGTTCTGTGTCTCACATTTAAAAGTTCAACAAGGCATTGCTGAAAAAATCAGATCTACAGAAACAATTTTGTTGACGGATTTTAAACGTTTTTTTTTGGCGGATTTGGAATTTTTAGTTGGCGGATTTACACTTTTGCATAGATTAAAAAAAAGGGGTGGGGGGAATTGCACAAGAAGCCCTCACCTACGCTGATTATTACAAGAAAAATCCCTCACCTAAGCTTAATATTGCAAGGAAAAGCCCTCACCTACGCTGAATATTGCAAGAAAAAGTCCTCCCCTACGCTGAATATTGCAAGAAAAAACCCTCACCTAAGTTAAATATTGCAAGAAAAAACCTCACCTAAGTTAAATATTGCAAGAAAAAAACTCACCTAAGTTAAATATTGCAAGAAAAAACCTCACCTAAGTTAAATATTGCAAGAAAAAGCCTTCACCTAAGCTGAATATGGCAAGAAAAAGCCCTCACCTAAGCTGAATATTGCAAGAAAAAGCCCTCACCTAAGTTGAATATTGCAAGAAAAAGCCCTCACCTAAGCTGAATATTGCAAGAAAAAGCCCTCACCTAAGTTGAATATTGCAAGAAAAAGCCCTCACCTAAGCTGAATATTGCAAGAAAAAGCCCTCACCTAAGCTGAATATGGCAACAAGAACCTCCTCACCTACTCTGATTACATTTAATCTGTGAACAATTCACCTCTGAGCAGCTACAGCCCCGCTCTTGTGCCAGGTAAGTCCACTACGGGCTTACCATAGCCCGTGCTACTTGCCCCGCTCCTGTGCCAGGTAAGTCCACTACGGGCTTACCATAGCCCGTGCTACTTGCCCCGCTCCTGTGCCAGGTAAGTCCACTACGGGCTCACCAAAGCCCGTGCTACTTGCAACTTTTTGTTCCCAGTAGCTGACTCTAAAACAACAACAGCAGCACCTCTGAGGAGTCATCAACTGTATTGTTGGCGAGAGTAGACAAGTGAAGAGAGCTTGTCCTCTTTGTCCTGGGAATCACCAAGGCCACCAGCGCCCACCTGTCATGACATCACCTGTCATGATTTTCATGCTGAGTTATTGACGAACAAACACAGTGGAGTCAATTCTGACACGCAGATTGTAGAGGGAAGATTGACGATGGTGACGCAGTTTAAATCGTGTGTAAATATGTTAAGAGATGATGATAGATGTCTTCCAGGAAATCACACCTGACCTGGGCCCAGATTCATTACGAATTTAAGCAACTTCTTACGAAACCTGTACATCGTTCCTTAATCATGGCAGCTTCCAACACTAACACCAAAGGTACACATGAAAAGCTGGTAAACATTTGAACAACGTTTAAAGAACTAAGGAATCTTAGTCTTTATTAAAGCAATATGCAGCAACGGCACAAAGTTCACACTTTATGAACAACACCAAAATCTTTCCCTGAGGGCCAACATCTCTCAAGTGGCCTCGACGGGGACAGAAAGCCGGCGTCCTGTTAAAGGACCCACATTTGTCCAGCTGAATTGTGAACTGCAGCAGTGTTTTGGCACTGACGGCTTCGGAGGGTAAACGGTTCAATGGGTTTATAACCCCATGGGTGAAATTTTTTTTGTTCTGCACTGGGGTTTGTTGAACTTTGAGCCGGTGCTCCTTGTATGTGTTACGTTTAACTTTTGAAGGAATGAGAAAATGTAAGGACATTCTCGTGATCAACAAGTGGGCTACTCTGAGAGAAGAAATTATGGAAACCACCTCCATCCACAATTTGATGTGGGGGAGGGGGGTAGAAATAGCCTAAGCTACTCTATCCCTTTGAGATGTATTTGTTTTTCTTGTCTCAATAAACTTACTTGAACTTGAATGTTAGTACCGGTACATCACCCGACCTGGTCACTACCACACTGACACACACACTGGGTATAACCCTAGAAATTCCTGTACCTCCCCACTGCGTTAATCAGAGAGCCAACACCACAAACGTTTGAGGCTTCGCCGGACGCCGGATATGTATTTCTATAACAATCTTCTATCCACGTTCACGTACTCTTGTATAATTTTGGCATGTATTCTTATTTCCCGTATCTTTCAACCTCTCCTGCTTGTTACATATGTTTACTTTAGTCTACCATGTAGGCGGATGAGTATGAATAGTTATTAAAGATAATTATTCAGTTTCACCTTCTTATCGTTACGCGAGTAGGCTTCCTTATCTTACTCGCTTAGAATTATATTTGCAGTTATAGTCGCAAATGTGAAATGATGTTTCTTAATACGTCAATTGATGTTTGTCGCAGTTATTTTTAAAGGTTTAACATTCATCTAGAAGTAGATAGCCCTTAAGCACAATACAAGTCATTGTCCATAAAATTTGGTGAATCCTGTCAAGCTCTTAAACAAATTGTAAATATATCATTACGTATATGTTATTTACACAAAATAAATAGGTTTATATTTTTATTACAGTATATGTGACAAAATTAAATTAAATTAACCAGTTTCTAAGCTTTATCTTAAAAGCCTAACGGCAAAACATCACAATACGATGACTAAAGAGTTGTTCAAGAAGTTGAGGGGAATGTGAAGGTTCCGTTGTTCTTGATGTACTTGCGATACTCCCCCATGACCTGCTGGGCGGTGAAGGCGCAGAGAGGGTAGTTGGTGGGGCAGGAGTGGCCCTCTTGGCCGTGCCACGCTGCCTCGTCATAGTTGCCATATGTAGTGCCATCACTCTCCCCGACACCTCTGCCAAAAGCATATCAGTTCATTAGACACAAATTATACACTTCTAAATATTTATGTTAAATGTTGATGACGTTTGTCCGGCTTGTTTTGTGTGAGTTACAACCTATTAATTAGAAGTAAAGCTTTTGTGTATTGGTTTTGCAGGCGACGAGTCACAATAACGTGGCTAAAGTATGTTGACCAGACCACACACTAGAAGGTGAAGGGACGACGACGTTTCGGTCCGTCCTGCACCATTCTCAAGTCGATTGCGAAAATGGTCCAGGACGGACCGAAACGTCGTCTTCCCTTCACCATCTAGTGTGTATTGTTTTTTTCTTTTCTCTAGAGGTGTGTACTCCAAGAGGGGTATTCTGTTTCTTGTTGTATATTCACTGAGAGTTCACTTTAGTCCTGGACTATATTTAGGATTTAGGTATACTTGTTGATGGATCGATAAACTATTATGGTGGTCTTAATAACCATCCCGTGGTTAACAAGCTCAAAGACAAACTAAGTCTTTTCAACCTCTTTCTTCGCTAAACAACCCATCCTCAAACGCTTTCCAGTGTGTGTATTTTTATACATCTTTCATTATTTAGAGCAACTGCGTAGGTTTGAAGTTTATCGACAAAAAAGATCACAAAAGTCGCAATCTACCTTTCTTTATAACCCCTCAAATACACTTCAATATCAATCTCAAGAATATTTGTAAGATGAAAGTATCGCTTTTAAGATCAGTAATTTTGCCATCATGTTGTGCTCGCAGCCCGCAAGCGTACTTTATCCCATAAAGAATTCAGGATTAAAGTAAACTCAAATGTATTCACGAAGGTTACACCTCTCTGTGTATCCTCAGCCTTGCGTTCCAGTTAATTATGTGAAGTCAAGTTAAAGACTCACCCCTCACGACCAAAGATCACATTCACCCCAAAAAAATCTACCACTTATGGGCTATCTTGAGGTTATCTTGGATCTGGGCTACTCATGCCCGTGCCACCTCTTGGGTGGCTTAATCTTCATCAATCAATCACTCACCTGTAAGGGAGAAGGATTTGGATCTCGTCTTCGGCTAGTTCTCTGGGGTCCTTCTGGGCCAGCTCACACACCAGCCGCAGTCCGCACTGATCCTTGTCTTCGACTGCGATCTGTAAGAGGGGGTATTTTGGTGCACTGTGCTGGTTTGACGGTAAAGTGATAGTTGAGCTGAACACTGTCAGCAAGTGGTAGTTGAGCTGAACACTGTCAGCAAGTGGTAGTTGAGCTGAACACTGTCAGCAAGTGTTATTAAAGCAAATTCCCCGGAAATATTTGCAAAATGTGTTGGATAGATAAATAAATGAAATTAATATAGTGCAAATAGGTCATGAATTACGTGATCAGTGTGCCTATACTGTAATGTTTCCACTCATGTTCATGCAATATACAACTGTAGTACAGTGGCATGAGCAGTCGACTCAAAACCGACTGGTCTTGCGTTCGATTCCGGAGGGAGAAAGCGAGACATTTGAGCAACTTTCAATATACCTAAGTTCGGTTCATCTAGCAATAACTATGTACCTGGGAGCTAATCATCTGTTGTCGATTGCATCCTGTGAAAAGTCAGTCGGTGACCTAAGGGAGACTTCGATAATACAAACAGACGTTTTGTCCTCGACAATGGAAACTTACCGTCTTATAAACCTGCTTGATTTCTGCGTCTTCTAAGAAAGTGAGGATGCTCCTGCGGCGCCTCTTTCCGTAAGCTCCACCGCACCAGCCACAGGCACCGCCGCAGCCACCACAGCCGCAAGAGCCGCAGCCTCCGTGATGGTGGTGGTGATGGTGTTGGTGATGCCTGCCTGCCACCACACCCTGGAGGATGAGGAAGAATCATTGTAGCGTCTGATTGATTGATAAAGATTAAGCCACCCAAGAGGTGGCACGGGCATGAATAGCCCGTAAATTGTAGCGTCTTGTTTGATCTCATTTATTGGGGGGGGGGGGTAGAAATAGCCTATTTAGAGGCTTTTAAACAAAGAAAAGACTAAAATACAGTTGTGCTTTGCTTTCAAAGAGAATAATTACATTTATAACTTAGTCAAGTGTTTAAATTATTACTAATAATTCATGATTTTCTGCAAGAGCAACGTTCAGGAAAATGAAGTTTACCCCTGTGAAAGCGAGCGCGCCGACAGCCACCACGCCCAGCCCACAACAGGGCGAGGCTTCAACCTCCAGGTAGGACACCACCACGCATGCCAGCGCCCCCACCACCACGCTGGCCAGCTTCATATCTGTATCTGGGAACTAGAATTAAAATGAAACTGGATTATTTTCTAGTTAAATAAAAGATACCTTGACAACATGACTCATTACCTTAGAAAATAACCTAATGCTTGAATTTTGCAGCCTAAATAATTAAAGATAATTAGAACCATTTATGAGTAAAGTTATTGATCAAGTGATTAAATATTACATAGAAAATTAATACTCACATTAAGAAGAGAGCTACAAGTCGAGTCGTTCACAAGCCTATGCTGTCTGGTGTGTTGTAGAGACAGTCTGGGACGTATATATATACTAGGGGCCGGAACCTTCACCCGAGGACACAACATGATCAATATTTGCTCGGAAACTCTGTATATTCTCTCCAGTGCTACCTGTGACGTCACGAGGTTCCTGGTAATGTTTGAAGAAATGTTTGCATGCCTTCATAGAAAGTAGCTGTCTGGTCTCCGCGGGGACACATTGATTAACTTTGGTGGACGGCACTGTTGTTATTCGTTAAGTCTCCATTCTTGGCAAACATAATGGTCTCAGTTTGTAGCGGGTGTGATGAACGCGAGTCCTGTAATTAACTTGATGTTGCCCGTAGAAGCCGCGGGTGTTGGTGGAGTGGGTGTGTCTTGAGACAAGGTCGTCTGGCTTCAAGAGGTCCCTATCCCAGACCTTCCTCTCCCAGCTCTTGACCACCTTCTTTCTTCCTCCTCTCTCTCTCAGCCCCTGCCCACCTTCTTTCTTCCTCCTCTCTCTCTCAGCTCCTGCCCACCTTCCTTCCTTCTCTCCTCCCAGTTCCTGCCCTCCCTTCTTCCTCTCTCCCAGCTCCGACTGCTCATGTATTTTGTACACAGATGAGTACAGCAGTAGACGACTTCCGACTCCTGTTAGTACGCTAAGTGATTTTCCTTCCCATAGCTCATGGTAAGTCTTACTACCCTACTAGATTTTCCCTGAAACACAACCCCTCAATCGGTTTTACTACCAGGTCTTCAGTTGCTGCCTGGCGAACAGAAGCATGAGATGAGGAAACACTGCCAAACTGGTTCTGTTTCTGGATTTGTTCATATTTAATTACATTGTGACTTAAAATTTGTTGACATTTGGTCAGATCTACAAGATCAGGAGACATTCCTAGAGACAGTTGTAATTGAGTTTAAGCCTACATCAGCAGCAGACTAAGCAAATAGCCTAAACTACTCGATCCTTTTAAGATGTACTGCCTTTTCTCAATAAACTTGTTTGAACTTAAACCGCGTTTTCTATGCGTTGGTTAGTTAGGTCGGTAGGTCAGGTTTGAGCGTTTTAGTACCATTTGTTTTGTCCGTTGTGGCAACTCAAGAGGACGGACTGCATCCTCAGGCTATTTATTACTCGTCCAAGCTGCGGCCGACGCCTAAAAAAAAAAAATAATTTCGTAAATTTGAATGTCGTACAACAATCACAAATTGGATTTATAAAATATAAATTAATATTAATGTATATAATCTGTGTATAATTAGACCTACAACAGGTTAGGTGTTGTGGTTTTCTTGGCAATTATTCAACCGCAAGTTCTTAGGCTATGTTCATTCCATCCAGCGGCCGACCTCCAACGACGCATTCATCATCATTTTTAACATGCTGTTCATTCAAAATTGGATTTTTCTCTAACATGAATTAATATTAATATATATTCTAGCATACTGTGCATATTTAGGCGTAGGTTAGATTAGATTAGGTGTTTAGGTTCTCATGGTAATTATTTGGGCTGGGTTAAATGTTCATCTGCAAATGCTCCCTCCATCCCTTGTACAACAGATGCAAGCAATTGCCAACAGAACTTAAACACTTAATCTAAACCTATAACTGCTTGCTAAATTCCATCATATAATAGTATTAATCTATATTAAAAAAATTCACATTTAATGAATGCGACTTTGGAGACGGATACAGCTTGGACGAACGTAGCCTGAGGGCCGCCTGCTGAAGAACGCTGAAATTATGTAGTCTTGAAAGACTAAGAATAAGAAACGAGTTAATACAAGAATTTACAAACAAATATCAAACGGCAGGGCAGAGGAAAGAGAAAAGTTGTTGAATATGGAAGTTTAACATCACGTCGGCTTCTCATCAAAGTGAAAGAGACATTTCTAACTACATACGGAAATCAATCTTGCAAATAGATTGCACAATACAATAATTAGTAGCAACACTTAAACAATTTGTAAACATATGTCACAGCTTACCAAGCTAGTAATTCAGAGTAACACAGTGTACAAAAGAAGAGACTGAATAATTACGTAGATTCACATGTGTTCCGAACGTAAACAAAGAGGCCAGCGGCGCGTGCTGCTGGCTGCCTTAAGCTGTATTATCTGAAAGTTTACCTCGGTGTGATCTCCTGTCGGATGCTGGCGACGGTGAGCAGCTGTAGGCCTACACTGTGTTTGTAGCTCCTCCCAGGCCTAGTAAAAAGGTACGAATTTCATGCTTGGACTTATATGATAACCTTGGCCTTCTTCCTAGCCCCTCAACCCTTCCCTTTCCTCACCATGACTTTGGCCACTATTTAATGAAAACCTTGCCTCCCCTCCCCCAACAGCCCCACTCCTGTGCTAGGTAAGTCCACTACGGGCTCACCATAGCCCGTGCTACTGGAACGTTTTGTTCCCCCAGTAGCTGAATCTTAAACAACATTTCTCCTCTACTCGACCCATGCCCCCCGCCTCCAGCCCCCACCCTACCATTGGGCCTTGGACCTTCACCCTGCCCTTGGTCTTTCTCCCCCCAACCCAAAGTTTTTTTTCACTTCCTTCGTGACTAACCTCACCCCTTCTCTACATCATTCCTCACCCTTCCCCTTAGGAGGGCCTGACAGCTGAGTGGACAGTGCTTGGGATTCGTAGTAATGAGGTTCCGGGTTCGATCCCCAGTGGAGGCGGAAAAAAATGGGCAGAGTTTCTTTCACCCTGATACCCTTGTTCACCTAGCAATAAATAGGTACCTGGGAGTTAGACAGCTGCTACGGGCTGCCTCCTGGGGGGGGGGTGACAAAAAGGAGGCCTGGTCTAGGACCGGGCCGCGGGGACGCTAAGCCCCGAAACCATATCAAGATAACCTCAAGATTACCTTATCTACCCCCTTCACCATGTTCCTGCTTCCTTCCTTCCTTTCATAATATATCCTAATATGTATTCTAAGGAGTAAAAAACCTGTCAGTAACAATACGATGCCTATTAATTAGGTATCGATAGGAGTGGAGAAGGAAGTATTGCTCTTAACTGATTAGTATTAAAACTGGGTACTCCTTCACTGTGTGGAGAGAGGGAGTGGGGAGCTATAGGGGGGTAATGGGGGATATAGTTATGGGAATTCAAAAAGTTCATGACTAGGACACTGTTTAAAGCTTACCAAATAAATAATAATGTAAACTTAATAATAATAAGTAATTTACCAATAATAATAATAGCAATTTATCAATAATAATACTTATAATAAAATTAATTACTAAAACCCAGCAGCAACAATAAGAATACCAATAAATATACATAATTATTTATATTATTAGCATTATAAATATTTATTAATACTGTATTATTATTGTTGTTAGTGGGTTTTAGTAATTAATTTTATTATTAGTATTATTATCGATAAATTAGTTAACATTACTATTGATAAATTTATATTATTAGTATTACTGATAAATTTATAATATTCTTATTCGTACTGAAAATTTTAATTTGTATTACTAATAATATTATTATTATTATTAATACTTATAATAAAAATAATACAATAATAATACTTATAATAAAATTAATTACTAAAACCCAGCAGCAACAATAAGAATACCAATAAATATACATAATTATTTATATTATTAGCATTATAAATATTTATTAATACTGTATTATTATTGTTGTTAGTGGGTTTTAGTAATTAATTTTATTATTAGTATTATTATCGATAAATTAGTTAACATTACTATTGATAAATTTATATTATTAGTATTACTGATAAATTTATAATATTCTTATTCGTACTGAAAATTTTAATTTGTATTACTAATAATATTATTATTATTATTAATACAGCATTATTAATATTATTAATACAGCATTATTAATATTATTATTATACCTTCCAAGTAAATATTGAAGGATTGGAATATTGACAACGAGTCACGAAACTTCCAGGCTAGGTACCGCTGACTTCTTGGAGTCAGTAGCGTCATAAACAGTTTAGACTTCAGGTGGAAGGAAAATATGGGAACGTCTTAAGGTACTGAACGGCAGTCATTTCTTTTAATGTTTACTGATGAAGATAGGCGTTGGCAGTCGGGACAATAAATAGATTCACAAAACCAGATAGACAGATTCCTGAAACTACATGAAGGTAACTAAGTATTTGTTATACTATGTTGATTTTAACCAAATATCTTCATATGATAACACAACCAGGGAGGGAAATAAGGAAGCACTAGATGAAAGTTTCTATGAGTTTATAACCCTATGAGTTACGAATCTATCTATCTATCTGAACTTTTGAAGTTGTTTGGATCAATATCCTCAAATTATTCAGTATTTTAAAAGTTTCGATGAGATTAGCCCTGTCATATCTGGTTTGCAGTGTTGTAAGCCCTGTTACAGCCGTTCCTTACATGAGAGTTGACTAAGTTCAGGGATTATTTTTGCTGCCCAGTGTTGAACTCTCTCCATTGCAACTCTGTCTTTTTGAAGATGAGGTCTCCATAATTGGATACAGTAATCCAATTTAAGATTAAGCAAGTGATTTACACAGTTGAATAACTGTATGTAATCTTTTCCTTAAAGTAAATAAAGTACGCTTGATTATTCCTAGGGTTTGATTACTTTTTCTTACTGCCGCTCCCACTTGTTGTGCAACTTTCAGTGAATGATGAATTCTGGCTCCAGGTTCTTTTCTTCATCAATCTATTGCAAAGTAATGATGTTACTTTGGTAGTTGTGCAGTGGGTTTCTATGGCCAACATGCAAGGTCTTTCATTTTTCGATATTAAAAAGCATTTGCCAGTATTCTGACCATTTATGGAGTTAATTAATATAGTTATCTTTTGTAAGGCCTCAGTATAATTTTCACTTCCCACTTTACCGTAAATCTTAGTGTCATCTGCGAATTTGATGATGTGGTTTGTAATATTTTCATCCATGTCATTAATGTATGTGACAAAAAGGGTTAGCCCTAAAATGGACTCTTGTGGTACCCCGTTCGCCGCATTTCTCCAGTCAGATTCATTCCCGTTTAGCACGATCCTTTGTTTTATATGTGTTAACTATTGTTTTAGCGAGTCTAGTATGCTACCATTTATTCCGTGTGCCTATAACTTCCTTGCTAGTCTTTCATGTGGTACCTTGTCAAAAGCGTTGGCAAAGTCCATCTACCGGAAGTCCTTTGTCTAAGTAGCTGGTCACCTTTTCCAAAAATGTGTTCAGGTTTATAAGGCAGGATCTAATTTTACAAACCCATGTTGCGTTGATTTTGCAAGATTGTTCACTGAGATGATGAATGATTCCCCTCCCTTAGAATAATAGAGGCAATGAAGCTACGCCCTAATGATCCTTTCTCGAATTTAAGGCTAAAACATTCACGTATATCCTATTAATATATTTCTATCTTTCATATGATTACTTATCTTCACTATTCTATGTCTTGACTAATTATTTCGTCCGGGTTCCACTGCGCGCATGATATCAACGATTTAGGTAAATTTCCACCATGAAAACCAAGAGGAGATAGCTGGGAGTGTCCATCTTAGCCTGTAGGTAAACAAAAGACTTAGCCTTGTGCTAATTCGTATCTTGGGTCTGCTTAGTGGGTACGTTGTTCTTGGCACGGAGCACTCTATCGTATTTTCCACATTATTCAATATGTTGTATTATTTTATTCAATATCATTATTCAGTATGTGAGGAAAATATTTAGATTTTCTACTTGCTTAAGGACACAACCTATGAAAGAGTTTATAATCTGTTTTGCCTTTTGTTGCATGAACAAAATGCTGATGTATATTTATGCATGGGCGTTCAAGAAGTTAAAAATAACTTATGTATAACAGACCATAGGAATAAGCTCGTATTAAGTTCCCTCCCCCGGCTCCTCTTGGTTGCCCAATCCCAACACACGCCCATGTTGGCAACTAGGCTTTTTCTGTCGCCCGTCCTCTCGAGCGCTCCCAACGTCATTAAACTGATGTACTAAATTGCCCGAACCTAACCAAACGAGGACCTACGAATAGAAAACGGAGCATTACGTCAAATTTGCTAACCGCTGTGAATTTTAGTTCAGAAATTTTTGTCCTTAGGGAATATATACGTCAAATTTAGGAAGCTTACAGGGTGGAATAAAAGTGGTTTACAGTGAATAGCCCTAAAACAGTAGCTACACACTAATAAATGATAGAGATGTTAGAAATAAATTATACAACGTGGGAGTAGTAAATATATGGTATTAGAAGTGGTTGAAGGTAAGTCTATACACAGTTTTAAATATAAATGGGATAAGACAAATGTAATACTCATTGCATATACCACTTAATTGTAGTTCATAATGCCGGGATTTGGAGCAGACGGAAAAATTCTACAAGTACACCTAGGAGAGTACACACGCAATGTTAAGAAAAGCACACTATGGGAAGAGTTCAGATCTGTTCTCACATATATGAGCCGGCAGATCGAACGCCAGGTACTGGGCCCCACCTTTTAGCAGCCGACTACCAATCACTGTTTCCTTACTATCTTGATACAAAACTAATAGGTCGGGAGCTGCAAATATGTAATCCGCACTGTTAAATAGCTGGGGTCTAAGAGCTGAAGCATAAACTGTAAACACATATAGGTGTGTACTTGTTACTATCCCCCCACACACACACACAACCGTGCCAACTCACTTGTGTAACTATACGTCACGAGACCATGACTGGAGGAGGGGCTGAAAGGGGGGAATATACCAATAAAGGCAATGAGAGGAGAGGGAAAGGTTAGGCTAAGTTTGATTAGGTTAAGTTTGGTGGTATTGCCTATCAATAAGGTTACAATCTACCTTGACTTTAACCTTCCAATATACTTAATTCGTGAACAAAGACGAGCATTAAACTAATCTTGAGATTACAAAGGAATAGAGGTTGTTACTTTTGTGTTAAATGCTTACCTTTCTTCCCAATATACTTCTGAGTACGTTAAACTTAATTAATTTTAACATTTTCAGAGAGGAGAGGTGATATCTTTGAACAACAATATGAAAACTAATACAAGGAAAAAAAATAGAAATATAATATTAGCAAATACACAGACCCGTACACACGCAAACATGGATTTACTGTGCCAAAAAAAAATGAAAGAAAAACAAATGGGTACCTCCGCCTAGGTCCTCCATATGTAGTTACTCTGGTATTGACCCAACCTTGAGTCACCCAGCTCTCTCACTCTCTCTACTGCGGACTTCCCAGAATGTCTGGTGTTGCTGATCATTGGTCCTTTTAATCGACTCGAGAATGGTCCAGGACGGACCGAAACGTCGTCGTCCCCTCACCTTCTAGTCTAGTGTGTAGTCTGGTCAACATACTTCAGCCACGGTATTGTGACTCATCGCCTGCATTGGTCCTTTTATGTAACTTCCTACATTGGTTTAGTGCTAGGCTTGGGGCCTATCAAATGTGAGAGGGTTATTGTATATTGAAATTGAAATACTTTAGCTACAAACATAACATGTAATATCAGTTAAGAGCTTACTGACCGCCCACCAAATGCACTTGAAGCCTGGATATTGTTGAAGCCTAAAGTAAACTTTCAGTGTATATACACCTAGAAGCAGACGACACCTCTCGGTATAGGCTACAGGTATATATTCCCCAGAATGACCGATGTTATTTGTCATTCCATTTTCCCTCGATCCACCTTCCAATTAACCTTTCACTCCCCCTTGTTTGATATGGACTATGTTCAGGACAAGAATTTTTTGCTGGTTGTATAACAAGCAATCGTATCAAGCTAAATAACCCTCCTGAGATTGATGAGCTTTAAGTCTCACACCAAACCAAAGCTAAGATGGAGCATATACTGCAACTGCCCGAAACGCGGTGCGTGTTAGTGGCCTTGCATGAATGTAAGAATGCCAGTGTTATGGAAACTCACAAATTCAATGTGCTTTCTTGTATATAAATAAGTAAATAAATAATTAAATAAAGTTAAAAAATAGACAAAATGAATGTGCGCAGTCTTTCGAGGGAGCAGCACTAGAAACAATTGAGTAATTTATCCTCATACTGCTTGTTCAAGTTGCAGTCGATCCCCCTCCTCAAGACACTTTCTTTAATATCTTGTGTTTTCAAAAATCAGTATTTTTTCAAGTAAATAATTATTTTATATATTTAAATTGTATAATTAGGCGCTACCTCGGAACACGTTGCTTTACACACAGCAGTGCTGTTGCAGGCGCCTGATACTGTAGCTAGGCTGCATCTGGAAGGTGTGTATTTCAGATAATAGGAAAAGAAAATCAACCCAATGCCCAGAATTCAGTTTATTTGGATACATAAAACATTACAAAAAATGGCAATTGGAAAGTCAATATCTGAATATTAAGGTTCAAGAGATGACTTCACTTGGTATATAGTGCATAGAGGGGTGACTGGGATTAACGTGCATGAAGCCGTTTAGAAGTGCGATTCGAACATTGACAGCGAGCGAAACACTGTCCAAGAAAACTTTTTAACGTCATTCATTCAGTTGTGTGTATAGTTTCTGTGTATTTCATAAGCAGGGTGGGTGGCGGCTAGAGCAGTTGGCCAATGTTTATGAGGACTGGCTGCATTCAGCGACTAACTTATGTGAATTACACAGTAAAATGTGTGTGTCTCGACCCACACCCTGAGACGTACCAGCGTCAACTGCACTACACTCGAACTGAAGATTGAAGATTGAAGAAGATTAAGCCACCCAAGAGGTGGCACAGGCATGAATAGCCCGTAGGTGGTAGCCCTTTTGAGCCATTACCAGTATCAAGAGCTGATACTGAAGGTCTGCGGAGGTGCGACTGCACCCTGCGTGACGGGAGATGTCTCCTGTCCACTCGTACTCATCACACTCCATCCATATAACTTGTACTACTTCTAGCGTACTAAAAGCGTGCACACACATAGTTTGCAAGCCATATGATCTGAAAACTCTGATTCTAATCTAGTAAATGCAATTAGGGGATGGGCCTTAACCTGAATAACGTGAGGGAACTACTTGTCACCGTCTTGCGAATGGTCCTGGGTGTAACTACGATACTCCTCCATGACCTGCTGGGCGGTGAAGGCGCAGAGCGGGTAGTTGGTGGGGCAGGAGTGGCCCTCTTGGCCATGCCACGCTGCCTCGTCATAGTTGCCATACGTAGTGCCATCACTCTCTCCCGTACCTCTGCGTGGGTCAAAGAGCGAGAGATTTGACGTAAGTCATGACCTTAATGTATACAAGAATAACAATTTTGCGAATGTATAGGCAGTTTACTAAGTTATACATCCATTAAAAAAACAAAATATGCGCGATACATTTTATATGAGTTCAAGATATTGTGGGCAAACACATGGACAGGTTTACCCCTTTCTTAGTATACATGCATTGAGTGTACTTCAGTATTGAACCATGTTATGGACTACAGTAGGCTTTGGTGGATGGTCAGTCGCCTCTTGGTGGCCTTAATAACCTTCCAGCGGTAAGCGGTATCATGTGAAGGTTACGAATTTGAATCATAAAATAACTGGGATGAAATAAATTTTTATTTTTATGAAAAAAACTTAAGTTTTATATACTCTTAATCAGTAATGCGAATATAGGAACATGGAAGTGTGTAAACCTATTTAAAGTACACAAACATTATCACCCACTGACGGTAGACATTTTTTATTAAACGTAATATTTCGAACTTATAATCGTAAAAATCATGATGTTTGACTTGTTCTCTGATAATTACTTATTTGACTTGTTCTCAACACTAAACAACCACATGTGGAAATCATGATATGAAAGTGAACATCGAACTGTTAACTGATCTTTTAACTGTTTACAAAAGACGTTTTCCTATTTTGAGTCACATGAATTAGATACATACTGTATATCCAGACTTGAATCAATAAGAAATAAATTTACTGCTAATGTAAATTTTTTTGTATTGAATGCTTCAGAAAAAACATGTAATACATTAATTTAGCGATGGACGTGTTAGGCCAAACATTTTATCATTCAAGTTCAAGTTCAAATATGTTTATTGAGATAAGAATGAAATACATCTCAAAGGGATAGAGTAGCTTAGGCTATTCCTACCCCCCATTTCATCATTAATAACAGATAATGCTTCATTTACTGCAGTTTGTAACATCCGGATTATGTGAAACGAATTTTTTTACTTTTCCAATTACGAAAAGAAAGTAGCGATCTCGGTTGATTGGTAATAAAAGGAAGATTCGCGTAATTTGATGAAATTTGCGGAGAAACAAAAAATCCATAGATGCTCGTGTAGCATCTATGGATTTTTTTAAATTATGAATATGAAGGAAATGCAATTTCCTTTGAGATTATTATAATTATTTATATATATATCATGGAGTGGGCGCGATCATATGTTTGGAAATTTATAGGAACTTATCGTCATAAGGGTTGGGAATACAGCTATATATTTCAAAAGCCGTTGCTGTAATTATGTCAAGTCAATATTAAGACAGCTTTACAAACATGTAGTGAAATAAACAAAACAAAATTCTTTGAAATAATTTTGTCGGAAGGCTTCAGAGTACTAAAGTATTTGTCCTTTGTACACAGTACATTGTACTAAAGATTATATATATATATGTTATCAACCCTCTGGAGCTTGCACACACACACACACACACACACACACACACACACACACACACACACACACACACACACACACACTAGATCATGGGTGTAACATCGACTTACTTGTAAGGAGTGAGAATTTGTATCTCGTCTTCAGCTAGCTCTCTGGGGTCCTTCTGGGCCAGCTCACACACCAGCCGCAGTCCGCACTGATCCTTGTCTTCGGCTGCTATCTACAACACCATACATTACACTATAAAATTGTAGTAAATAATGTAAAATATTTAACCTTAAAACTTGATAAGACGTAACTGGCAATATTTTGTTGTTGTTTATGGCCTTCATTGCAAAGTTTGCCTTTATATATTGCGAAGATCCACCAATTGTTTACACTAACGACGTGAAAAAGATAGGTTCACTCACTTGACTGTAAGTCTTCTTGATCTCTGCATCCTCCAGAAATCCCTGAATGCTCCTGCGTCTCCTGCGACCGTAGTTGCCCCCACACCAGCCGCAGGACTCCCCGCAGCCGCCGCAGCCGCAGTCAGGGCAATAATCACTGCTGCCCCTGCCCCCATAGTTGTACTGACTCTGCCGCCCTAGCTCGTACCCCTGCACATCATATAAACATTTTAATGTTTTTTTTGTTCTGTTCTATCAGTTGTCTGTCACGACATTATATTAGAGATTATATCACGACATTATATTAGAGATTATATCACGACATTATATTAGAGATTATATCACGACATTATATTAGAGATTATATCACGACATTATATTAGAGATTATATCACGACATTATATTAGAGATTATATCACGACACTATATGCCTGTCCCTGATTATATTAGTGTCCACATGTATGTTTCCATATTCATATATATTTAGACATTTACGAGAGCTACTCAAGTTACAGCCCCGCTCCTGTGCCGGGTAAGTCCACTACGGGTTCGCCATAGCCCGTGCTACTTGGAACTTTTTGTTCCCAGTAGCTGAATCTTAAACAACAAACAACAGAGAGCTATACTCACTCCAACGAAGGCAAGAGCACTGACTGCCAATGCTCCTCCACCTCCGCCGCCTCCGTGACGGTGGTGGTGGTGGCAAGTGGAGCAGGGCTCAGCCACCACCACCTTCACCAACATTGCCGCCACCACTGTCAACACACCTCGATGCATCTACAATAGGGTAATGTTCATGTAAAAGTTACACCAGATTCGATATACATATATTAAACCCAAGGGGGGACCAAAGACTCAAATTTTGTTTTGTGATGTTATATGAAGTTCTAGTGGAGGAAAGACTTACCTTCCAGTAGTCTGCCAGACGCAAGTGCTCAAGCCCAAGTCATGGATGTCTTTTATAGAGCAGCTCGGGAGAGCCGCGGGCTCCGGTAAGTTCCCCGAAGCTGCCTTTGTTGTCGTACGCCCCCGTCGGCAGTGTTGGCTTGTTAAACAAAACATCACGCTTGTCTGAAGACGCCTCTGCCACAAGCCGATTCACTGTAAGGTTCACGCATCGACTTAAGATACAGTGAATCTCGACACTGGCACAGTGCAGTTGTGGACGCCTGGTGTTTGCGTTAGCGCTTTAAGAGCCACATGCGCCAAGGACTAAACTGGGTAAAAAAACAAAGTAGCGAACAAAGGACTCAGACAATGACCATGGAATTCCCTGGAACAATGAGCCGGAGTATCCTATAGAACGCTGGTTCACAAACTGGGGGCTTTGGCCCCCCTGGGGAAGGGGGCGCTTTTGCAATATGTAGGGGACAATAAGTTGAGGCGGCGGTGTACAGGTTATGATATCAGAGGGGGGGGGGGACGGAAATAACCAGCTAGTGTAGTTTTTTTTATAATACTGGGTATAGGGGGGGCCATTAATTAAGGACAACATGGAAAAAAGGATAATGACCATAATGAATTTGGGAACCATTGCTATAGATGATGTACCTGACATTTTATATAAAAAAATAAATTGGATAAATAAACACAGTTGCATTACTTTAAAAACTGTTGCTAAAGATAATAAAGTGAGGTAAACTGTAGCCTACACTAAGGGGGGCTTAGTGTTGGGCCAAACCCTTCAGTTGTAGACGCAACCTTCAACGCTAATGGGGGATGCGGTGTGCGCGAACGTCTCTGTATTTACTCTTTGTGCCTGCATAATCCCGCTGTTAGCTCTTAGACCTCGCCTTTTCAATCGATATATTTTTCTTCTGGTATGTCTACATATATATTTGTCTCGCACACACACGCACGCTACTGGACGTGGTAACAAGAAACTTTTTAAGCCAGAATGTCAGGGGGGGGGGGGCACAAGAATGATATCCCCCAGAAGGCAGCAGGCCGTAGCAGCTGTCTCCTCCCCCAGAAACCTATTTACTGCTAGATGAATAGGGGGCATCACATGAAAGAAACTGCCCATTTGTTTCTGCCTTGGCCGGAATCGAACCCGGGCCCTTAGGACTATGACCCACGAGCGCTGTCCACTCAACCACGAGGCCATCTTTCTGCGCCCTGAGCGCAGAAAGATGCGGGACACTACATTAAGCTGCTAGGATTTTCCACAAAGTCTGCATGTAGTGTTGGGAGTTGATTACCAGAGTTTATGTGAATGGATTAGCCTTGATTGGATGAACTTGAGAATGGATCATTTGTTTTGGTGTTAGGCCTAAGGTCTCTCAATTGCGGATGGGTTATTAATTAAAGCTTCTACATACCTGAAGAGGGTTCTGAGAGTTCTTCTACTCCTCGAGCCCGGCCTGAGGGCTACAGGCTGGGCTACAAGAGTTACAACTACAAGAGCTTAATTATTACTGATCAGCTAGGAAGTCTATTTTAGTCCTGAACATAGTCCAGGCATAAAATAAACTTTCAGTGCATGAAAAATGGGAAGAGCAAAGAAACACATGGTGGTGCAGAAACACAAAAGCCTAAACTACTGGACGTGGCAACAAGAAACTTTTTAAGCCAGAATGTCAGGGGGACTCACAAGAATGAGAGGCAACGATGTACCAGCTAGATATGACCTGGTATTCATTTTGAAGGTTTCAGACATGAGGAAATCAACTTTGAAGCTTCCGTGGGAATGAGCGATCGCAATGTACTGATGTATGAGTATCTGGTAAAAAGAGGGATAACTTAATCAAGGAAGGGACCAGAAAAACAAAACCGAAGGGGGAAGCTTACGAGAAGATAAGAAAGTTCTTAACAGATATACCATGGGTAATAGAGATCAGAGGAAAGGCTGCGCAAGACATGATGGACTATATCACCCAGAAGTGTAAGGAGGCAGCAGACAAGTGAGTCAGTCCAAAAGGGAAAAAACGAAATGCAAACGAGGAACACATGATTAATCAGAGATGTAAGATAGCAAAGCAAGTTGCATTGCTTTGAATTAATTAATCACTTGCATTAATAGAATTCAAGAGAAGGGTAGGCAGACTGCATATTTCTGGATTGTTAAAAGCCTTTAACTTATTACCCCATAAGAGACTAGTGCATAAGTTGGAGATGCAAGCAGGAATAAAGGGGAAGGTGTTCCAGTGCATAAGAGAGTATCTAAGCAACAGAAGACATAGTCACTGTGATGGGTGAGGTCTCAGAGTGGCGATATGTCACTAGTGGAGCACACAGGTTTCACTCCTTGGTCCTTTTCAGTTTCTGATGTATGTAAACGATCTTCCAGAGGGAAGACTCATTCCTCTCAATGTTTGCCGATGATGCAAAAATTATGAAGAGGATTAAGACAGAGGAGGATAGCAAGAGGCTACAAGATGACCTAGACAAACTGAAGGAATGGTCCAAAAAAATGGCTACTAAGGTTTAACTCCAGCACAGTATATGTAAAGTAATGAAGCTAGATGTAGGGAGCAGGAGGCCAAACACAAGGTAACAAAGGGGAGAAGTCCTCCATGAAACAGACAGATAGTGTGATATCTTTCTATCACACTGAACCTGTCTCCTGAAGTCCACATCAAAACGATATACAGTAATCAGTAGCGTGGGTATGAGTATGCGGTTCCAGCACGGAGTCCATACTTAGTCAAGCATAAGACGAAGCTGGAGAAGGTTCAAAGGGATGACACTAGCTAATTCCAGAACTAAGAGGTAGGAGTTACGAGGAAAGGCTGGGTGAATTGCACATCACATCGTTGTAAGACAGAAGAGTTAGGGAAGACATGATTACCACATACAAAATTCTCGGGGGAATAGACGGGGTAGATAAGAACAGATTATTTAAGACGGGTGATACTCGCACAAGGGGACACAGAAACTGAGTACCCAAATGAGCCACAGAGACATTATAAAGAACTTTTCCAGTGCCAGAGCAGTTAATAAGTGGAACGAATTAGGAAGTGATGTGGTGGAGGCTGACTCCATATACAGTTTCAAATGTAAAAGATGTTCCTGAGCCTATAGGGCTCTTATCATCTGCACACCAGTTGAGAGGCGGGACCAAAGGGGCCCAAGCTCAATCTCCGCAAGCACAATTAGGCAGGTACTCGTCTCGGTTGATGGAGCAGTGCTGACCTTAACCTTGGTAATGGAGATACACATGTACTCCCAAGTCTCCCCTCCCCCCACCTCCCCTGGGGGGAGGGGGAAGGGTGTTGACGGCAGGATATCCATGTTTAGTCGAGGTTATCATTGAGACAATAGGAGCTCCCTGGACGAACTTGTCTAAATAGTTGACGATACAGCGACTTTGAGCAATGGGTTTCTTTGAATAGGTCTGGCCACAGTGACAGCATGTATGTGTGTGTGTGCTCGAAAACGGGAAGAATTGTATTCTAATATTTTTTTTTACTTTCTAATTTTGTTTTTGTTAATTAACAAAACCCATATATTATTGTTTACACTAAATCCACACCCATATATTATTGTTTACACTAAATCCACACCCATATATTATTGTTTACACTAAATCCGCTACTCGTAGAATTCCTAAAATTGTCGTATATACACTACAGAAGATTAATATATTTAATATTGCAGACAATAGCAGCAATCATTATATGGATAGCGTAATAACAGGGGGAACATTAGCGCCTTTGGTGGCGCGCGCGCGCGCACACACACACTCTCGCAAGAGATTGTTCTGGAAACTGGAACATATTGTAGGGGTGATAGGTAAGCTTCTAACATAGATGAAAAATGTTCTAACTGATAGAAAAAGGAGGGCAGTAATCAGAGGCAATGTATCGGACTGGAGAAATGTCACAAGTGGAGTACCACAGGGTTCAGTTCTTGCACTGGTGATGTTCATTGTCTACATAAACGATCTACCAGATGGAATGCAAAATAATATGAACATTTTTGCTGATGATGCTAAGATAATAGGGAAGATAAGAAACTTGGATGATTGTCATGCCCTTCAAGATGACCTGGATAAAATAAGTATATTGGAGCACCACTTGGCAAATGGAATTTAATGTAAATAAATGCCATGTTATGGAATGTGGAATAGGAGAACATAGACCCCACACAACCTATAAATTATGTGAGAAATCTTTAAAGAATTCTGATAAGGAAAGAGATTTAGGGGTAGCTCTAGACAGAAAACTATCACCTGAGGATCACATCAAGAACATTGTGCGAGGAGCCTATGCTACACTTAATAATTTCAGAATTGCTTTTAAATACATGGATAAAAAAAAAAAATATTAAAGAAATTGTTCACAACTTTCGTGAGACCAAAACTGGAATATGCAGCGGTTGTATGGTGCCCATATCTTAAGAAGCACATTAACAATATGGAAAAGGTGTAAAGACATGCCACTAAGTGGTTCCCAGAACTGAAGGACAAGAGCTACAAGGAGAGGTTAGAGGCATTAAATATACCAAAACTAGTAGATAGAAGAAAAAGAGGCAATAAGATCACTACGTACAAAATAGTAACAGGAATCCCTTCATGCAAACTGCACCTATTCTCAAGAAGAAGAAGAGTAACAGGAATTGATAAAATTGATAGGGAAGATTTCCTGAGACCTGGAACTTCAAAAACAAGAGGCCATAGATGTAAACTAACTAAACAAAGATGCAGAAGAAATATAAGAAAATTAACTTTCGCAAACAGAGTGGTAGACGGTTGGAACAAGTTAGGTGAGAAGGTGATAGAGGCCAAAACCGTCAGTAATTTCAAAGCGTTATATGACAAAGAGTATTAGGAAGACGGGACACCATAAGCGTAGTTCTCATCCTGTAACTACACTTGGATAATTACACTTAGGTAATTACATACTTTAAAGAAACACAGTTTATCATTAAAACGCAGACAAAATACAGTATATCGGAGGTAAGTCATCAGCAGATCAGCATCAAGTATGTTGTGACCACCACCTTTCATATCTAACTAAAGTAATTTTGCCCTTTTGTCAGTAGGAAGTAAGTCAGTTTTGCCCTTTTGTCAGTAGGAAGTTTTGTTGTAGTGGGGAAGGGGCATGGGAAACATGGTAACTAAGTACAATAATTATCTAAAGAAAACAATGATGCCATTAATGATGCTATTAACCTCTGTATATCTTGAGGTTGTCTTGAGATGATTTCGGGACTTTTTAGTGTCCCAGCGGCTTGGTCCTCGACCAGGCCTCCACCCCCAGGAAGCAGCCCGTGACAGTTGACTAACACCCAGGTACCTATTTTACTACTAGGTAACAGGGGCATAGAGTGAAACAAATTCTGCCCATTGTTTCTCGCCGGCGCCCGGGATCGAACCCGGGACCACAGGATCACAAGTCCAGTGTGCTGTCCACTTGGCCGACTGGCTCCCTTAGCAGAGAGCAGAAAGCTAAAAAGCAATCAATGTCAATAGTCAAATTTATTTGTTGGGGGGGGGGGGGACAGATGGAGACTGGAAACAGTTGTAAAGCAAAACTTCTGATCATGAAATTCAGGCCATTCTACTACGAGGTGAGTGATCTAGCCAGGGAGTGCATGACATTCTCAGCTACAATGTTTGTCATTTAGCGCTTGGTACTAAAACTACACCCGACCTTCCCAATTCATCTGGCATGTTTCAAGTTACAACTGTTTATGATAAAGCATAGAATGAAGATGTGACACAATGAGCAAAGCTCTGTCTCTAATTACTGGACAAATAGGTAATAACATGCTTGCCTATACAAAATAAGTAGTATAGTGTTCTGATAATTTTGTTCTAGCATATATTATATGGTCCACTTTAATACTACCCCCAGTACCAGTGCCATCCTTGCACATGACTGCTGGAATTCTGAATTGTGAGAACTAAAAAATCTCTTGGTTTTGTAATTAATATACTGTAGTTTAAACATTAAATGTTGTTATACATTCCTATATCCTTATTGCAATGTTCTTATCAACCTCAGCACCAAGTAATTTAAAGAGTAAATACAATATTGCATAGTTCTTGTTGTTTTAAATGTTAAAGTCCTTGGTGTCAAAACAGTTCTACAGTACAGTATTTGAATAATATAAAATCCCCTAGACCAACTACTGACCTCTTCTGGTATGAAATCCAAAATGATTACCTAACTTCCGGGTAATTATTTAATTGTAGGTGAACAGAGGCATCAGGTAAAAGGTTAATGTTGCCTGAACACTTCTGTCCAGCTGTGAGAATCAAACCCGGGACCTTGTGGCTTTTACCCAACTGCTCACACCACTGTGCAGCCAGGCTTATATGTGTTATCGATTAAGAGGTCTTGCAGTTTCTAATAAATGTAACTACTGTACTAAAGTGTGGGAAAATTAGATACAATACAAATATTAATTTTATTGAATAGATTTATTCGCATAACATCAGGAGTTGGCAGCAATATATTATGGTATTGCCTTGTATCTATTACTTGCTAGAAGTGACACATCAAGTAGTTATTCTTTAAATTCTCAATTAATATTTTCACCCAGGCTACATACCACTATTATCCACAACTTTGACATGATAAATGGCTTAACTGTTGAAGGCCACAAAGAGCTGGAGGCACATTAAAAGGAAAATTGTCAGGACATAACAATATGCCGCATGTCAAAAACATAGTTATACCTAGGACAGTCTTTGTAAATACATACAGTACTATACTTCCTGAGTTCCTCTCCATATATATATTCAACTGTGTTTACAGTACTTAAAAGATATTTATGAAGAGGTGTGAAGAAGCTACTTGGTAGTAATGGGTATCTTTAGTTATAAATGGCATGAATAATGACCTGCCCCTATGAAGTTCCCTTCTTAGGTTTTACATAGTCATTACAGTAACAAAACTGGAGTTTATTTACATTTTCAAATGCTATGCATTTTGTTTGGAGAGGAAAAATCAATGGCAGATGTAGATTAAACTTGTGATCATAGGTACATTTTCTGAATCATGCTCTCTCAATTTTATTTTTTGTCAAATAGAATCATGTGATTTTTTCCATAACTGTTATTTACAGAAGACAAATATCAATACAAAATACTGTAGCACTAAGAAAATTAAATAATGTAAATATTCTGCTAATGGACATATTATTTTATAGGGGACATTTACTTAAATGCAAATAGTAGTGTGTTAAGGTGCAAAAGGTTTTATCTGTACCTATCTAACATTATCCAGTGCCATGACATTGAAAGTGGTGTCATGCCCAAGAGTTCTAGATACTGTATTGGTAAACAAAGTTTCAGCATTTGTAATTGTACATTGGCTTAGAGAAAGAATAGTAGATACAACACATACTACAACCACAAAAAGCACTGTACATTCTGCATTAGGAAGAACAATGCTTAAATTTTACAGAAATATCCAGAGGTACATAGTTTTAACCCCCTGCACTGCACACCTTTTAAAATGACATTCCCATGGTGCGCCTAAAATAAATGGGTCCCCCAAAAAAGTATTTGTTTCCTTTTGATATTGTTAATTAGCACCCCAGGAAGCACAAGTAAAATACAAGTAAAATGTTTCTGCCGCTTGAAGTTTAGGTGTAGTGGCTTGGAGAAATTGCACATTTTAATAGTGCAACTTTATGCGAGTTGCCACATGGGAATAACTGTCAATTTATTTTAATTTCTCACTATATTTAGCTTTTTGTTCTAACAAGTTGTATCGATGTGTCAAAGATGGTGTTCATTATGCATAACTTTGAAAATATACATACAGTATATACACATGTGTATAAATATATGCACACCATATATTTATTCATACTAATATATTTATACAGTAAATAAGCCTAAATATTATAATTGGACATGGCACACATTTTGCCTGAAATACATAATGGTAACACACACTCAGTTGCTGTTGTTAAAATTTCAGTGGCTCATAGTACGGCTGCCCTGCACGTTCTTAGGATCATGGTCTTAGGAATGTTACATAGGCCTTAGTAACGTAGGCCATGTTACTAAGGCTATAGAAGGAAAGTGAGGGACTCGGGATTCTTTTTCAAGATGGGGGATGGTTACTGGAGACCTGAGGAAGCAAATGTAAGCCCCCTTGTATGTATGGAAGTTTCGAATGTTATGATATACTAACATCATCACATGCTAGCTGGTGCACCACCACACCCATTAATATGTTGACTGGTGCAGTGCAGGGGTTAAGTAATGATAGTCATAGATTTAAGAAATAGGTTACAGTAAAGGGGAAACTTGTATAAATTACAGTACAGTATCTCAATTAGCTAAAAAAAAAGTAACAATTCGTAACATGATACGATAATACACAGTGCCTTCTTGCATTGCTTAGCCCAAAAGCATTTCTCTGGAGTTGGGGAATTACAGAATCAGACAATTATTTAACTTTTGTATATTGAAAATTCCAAACAATTAACCATTTCTATAAAGGAAATGTAATTTTTTATTTTAAATGTTTTAGACTTCATACATAATTTTAAGTTAAATTTCACCAAATACTAAAATGTGTAGAACTAATTTTTGTTGTAGTAATGCTAATAATCTTGGAGGTAATGAGTTATGTAAGTTATTTACAGTTTTATTTTTTCTTGCAATCTTAAAGCACATATTTCATTGATAATGTGAACATTGATACTACACAGTCTGACACTCAATATGATACAGTAATACAAACTAATTTTGAGATGTTTTCATGATGCAAAGGAATTTTATGTTGTAGTTCTATAGCGGAATTGGAGTACATACATTTAATTTAACAAGTTAAGCACTTTTATAGGATGTGAATAACTAACTATTGTATATCACAGCCCGGTTCCTAAGATACATTGTTGATACAAACAAATTTGTTTCTATATATGTATATACAGAAAGTATTGTTGGCTTTTGATATATATGAAATTCACAATTATGCTCTTTGCATTATGGTGGAAAAGATATACGTAGGATATAAGAAGTTTAAGGCCCAAAGTGAAATGTTGGGAACAATATCTCTCAGCACAGTATTATTTTATTTTTCTGTTTCAGATAGGGCTGTTCTGATTTATTATGCCTGTGTCGCCGCTGCCCTCCCGCCCTCTGCCAAATTCAAGCACGCACTCCTGGTGGTTGATCTGGTATACCAAGCTTTTGGGTGCAGCTGCTTGCAGCCTGACATATGAATCACAGCCTGGTTGATCAGGTATCCTTTGGAGGTATTTATCAAGTTCTCTCTCTTAAACACCATGAGAGGTCAGCTAGAAATGTTCCTGTGGTGTAGAGGGAGTGTGCTGAAAAGTCTTGTGCCCTTGATATTGATAGTTCTCTCTTAGCATGCCTACTGCACCTCTGCTTTTCAAAGTAGCTATTTTGCACATCCTACCATGCCTCCTGGTTTCCTGTGGAGTTATTTCAGTGTACAGATTTGGAACTTTTAATGTATACGAGTTTAGGTGACAAGACTCAAAAGAGTAAAGTGGTTATGTTTATTTAGTATAATCTTGGTTACATCATTCTGTTGATGGAATTGTAATGTGTCATGATAGCTGAGATGAGGCCTGGGGTAGAGAGCTTGAATGTGGCATGAAAGCATATAGCTCAAATGCAGGCAGGATAGTGGAGCTCACATGTAGGACGAGCAGATAGCTTGAGCATGGCTGTCTGATCTGTGGTGAGACTATAGTGTCTTGTGAGAGTAGGGGACTAGACTTAAGTGTTACGTTGTTGCAGAGCCACTGAACCATTGTTACTTTGTTGCAGTCACTGAACCACTACTGAAGTTAGATTTCCATTATTGTTGACTTATATTCCACGAGTCTTTTGATTTGCCAAGTTGACCCTCGTCTTACTAGTTACCTTTTGGCAGTCCTGAGTGATTCCTGTAACCCTTAGGAAGAAGTATTAATTGTAATTAGTGCACATAGGATTAGTGTAGAGCTTCTTAGAATGTAGAATTCTTGGGGATAAGTTATGTGGAATTAACAGGCACATCTAATTGTCTGCATTGAAACTTTAGAGAATTTGGAGCAACTATATTATTCTTAATATAGTTGCTTCAAAACCAGTTCCTTTAATATTTTCCAAGTGTTAATTGTTATGTATTTCTCTTGCCTGCACTCTAGAGAATACATATTTAAAAATTTTAAGCGGTCTCAATAATTTAGATATTTTATTGAGTAGATTCAGACAGTAAAAGACCTTTACACATTCTCCAGGTCAGTAATTTCTCCAGGTTTGAATGGGGCTGTCATTGTGCAGCAATATTCCATCCTAGAAGAGGAAATGTCAGCACTGTGGAGAAATACCTGACCCACCTCTGGAACATATCCAACACAGTACAAAGTTCAAACTAAATAAGATTTTAACCGAGATTTAACAGCACACATTGTACATAATCTTATTGAAGCCAACTTATGAGTCATAAATACTCATCCACCGTCTAAGTGATACAGAAATTAGAAACGAGTAAAACTTAGTGCACCAGCCAGATGCTTGTGGCATGAGCAGGAATATCACTGAAAAAAATAAAATTCAACCTAGAGAGCATTAGTGTAACAAAGCAAAAGATTAACACATCCCACTGGCACAGCAGAAGAGGCAGATGTTGCTCAAGGATGATGTGAAGGAGGACTAGCACTCACTCCGCCTAAAGCAACTGATGCACCGACATCACTACCTTGTCCAAAATCCCAAGAAAAATTAGATTGGGACAACATGCTAGAAGAGACAGCAACCCATGGCTTTGCCCATAACACTTTGTGAAACAGCTGGTGGGATTGTACCTGGATGGGGGTTCTGGGACTTCTTCTACTCCTCAAGCCCAATCTGGGCTGTGCTTGACTTGAGAGAGTTTAGTGCAACAGGCAGCTCACAGGTCCACATTTATCCACTATAGCCCGGTTGATCTGGCACTTCTTGCAGAAAACTGTCCAGTTTTTCTTGAAGATTTCTAATTTTGCTCCGGCAATATTTCTTATACTTGCTGGGAGGATAATGAACAACTGTGGATGTTTAGACAGTGTTTACTGATTGTGCCTATGGCACCTCTACTCTTCACTGGCTCTGTTTTGCATTTCCCTCATATTGTTGACTCCAATATATTGTTATTTTTCTGTGCAAAATTGAGACCGGGCCCTGCAGTATTTACCATGTACAGTATACATAATTTGGTACCTTTTGAGAGCTTTGAGATGATCACAGTAGTTTAGGTGCTTTGTGTCTATGCATGCCATATATGTTCTCTGTATTCCCTCTACTTTGGGAATCTCTCCAGCTCTGAAGGGAAAATTGAGTATCGAGCAGTGCTCAAGGCAGGTCAGCAGAGGTGATTTGAATAGTATGAGCATTTTGATGGGATTCCTGGATTTGAAGGTTCTCACAATCTGTCCTATAATTTGTCTAGCCGATGATATATTTTCTTGGTTATACTCCCTAAACCTTGGGTCATTTGAAACCATTACTTTCAAATCCTTTACGTGTTGCTTTCCTACTATGGGCAGATTTTATTGTGTTTTGTTTAGGGTTTTCATTTTTACAGTATCTAAGTACCTAGAATTTATCACTGTTATGAACATCTGACCTACCTCTGTCAGGAAGAGGAGTGAAGAAAGAGAATTGTATTAAGGAAAGTTACAGAGAAGGTTTCTGGATATGATCCAAATTGGCTCACTTGTAGGCCCAGCAAGCCACAAGAAGTGTCACTGCATCCTTTAGAAGTGGCATGAACAATTTGGGTAATAATGTTCTTAGCCATCTTTGTACACAGGCTGTGGAATTATTCCCGAGAGAGCAAAAAGCTGCAACTGGTATTTGGGAAGAAAATTGCTCATGAGATGACAAATAGTGGAGAACCTCTGCCAAGTAAGTCTGGACCTTGAGGGGTTAAAAAAAAAAAAGACAAAAGCTGCCATCTATGGAGGGAATCTGTATGCAATACTGTACTGGCAAAGACCAACTCTCACAGGGCAAAGATAAAGCAAATAGCACCCTAGTGAAAACATAAAATGAGAAACCCACCAGAATCACATTAAATAGGAAAAACACTTATCACAACCTAGAGAAAGAGGTTTTCTGGCTTGGGAACTAACCCTAAGATGGTCCAAATTGCAACAATTGGCTCCCCCCAAGAACCATCAAAACCCTGGAGTTCTTTCCTGACACAGAGAAAGAAAGCCCAGCTCCAAACCTAAACTCAGAGCCTGGGGAAGAGGGAGAGCCAACTATGGAGGCCTCCTTCACCCTTAGAGAATGAGCCAGTGAAGAGTTCCACACGATCAGGTGGAGGGCAACAGAGGAAGGCATAGGCACTACCTTAACAGTCTTGGAGCAGCATATGAAGTTCATGCTGCTGGTGTCTTCCAGGCCTTAATCCTGAGATCTTTTCACAATTGTTGTGGGGGCTGGGAGGCCTTCACAGCAATCTTGCAAGAAGGAAGACTACCAGACAGATTGGGAAAAGCTGAAAGTTATGGTGTCTGGATTTTGTGCAAGTATCAAAGACCAGGGTTTCAAAATCATCATAAAACAGGGAAACTCAATTTCATGCTAGCAACATTTGGATGCAAAAAAAGCCTGAAGTGAGAAGCATGAGCTTGCAAATGTGCCACTGCTGTTAGGTCCACTCAAGGTTTTGCCAACACAGAGGTCTAGTGATGATACACATCACACCGCAATTGGTAGAATAGCAAATGAGCCCAACAGGAGTAACAATAGCAGCCATCAGGTTAAAAAAAAAAAAGACACTTTGGAAAGCTACATGTCTGTCACTGAATTGGGTGGTGGACTCAATATGTCTCGATTCAAAGATGAGAAGGGACACACACAAAAGAAAGAAGGGAATGATTACTCGAGTGCAGACCTAGCTACAGGAGAAAAGCTCTAACTCGCATGCAAGCCAGAACTGAGAGCATCTCGCACAAATAACTACCCAGATATCTGAAAAAATATACCAAATTTGTATTCTCTCTGTTAATCTAGACTTTTGGATAATGTTGTTTTGTATGACTGTGATACACTTGTGTCACAGTCATACAAAATGTGTGATAAGGGTTTTAATATGCCATGAATTCTGATTCACATTTATTTCACTGATAATCTATCTTTAAATAAAACATATGTTGGTCTCTGAATGGCATACAAGCATGTATTCTGGAAATTGAATTTAAATAAGTTAATATTATACTGTCATTACTTCTTGTAACCTCTTGGACAATTGTACTTCATTCTGTCACTTAGTACAATGCATAACATTCTAATAGGAGCCCATAATTATTAGATAATTTGCTGTCAAATAAGTTTAATTTGAAATATTTCAGTAGTGCTGTTACTCAAAATCAACAAATTATCTTTTATCTGGTAACATGAACATCCTCAACTTAATATCCATGAAGTACAATATTTTATCATATAAACAAATGTCAAGAATAGCGTTCAGGTGTTTATTAGACACAACATTTGCAAAATGTTGCTATATTATGGACATTAAACCAACTAATAAAATAGCATAATTATCAGTGTCGGTAATTTAATGCTAGCTGCTATATTGTTGATCAGATGATATTAAATGTAATTATTGGACTATACTGTACTATAACTTACACTATTAAAAGAAAGGAAAATATATTATTCAATTCTCATGGAAGCATTATAATTTTATGCAGGGACTATTTCAAGTCAGGCATACATATCGTAGTCATAACTGCAGTGTAAAGCATGGCACATGCAGTATAGTCGTAACCTGCAGTGTTAAGGCGTAACATACAAAGCATCCTTGCATTCTGTATATACTGCTACCTCTTTTTAAAAGAGGACATTGCATGTCAAATCACTTAATATATTTTTCAATATAGTATGGTTTCATCGTTATTTTTAACGTGTCAAAATTGATTTGTTGTAATACTTTTTGACAATATTACTGCTGTGTCATGCAGTTTTATGAAGATTAATTGTTGTCTACATTTTAAGGGTGTATATTCCTGTTTCAATGAAGATTAATCATTACAAAAATTATGTAAACAGTAATTTTTAAAAATCACAATTATAAAATCCATTCTTTTCACTCATAATGTGAATGCACCAAATTATTCTCATTCTTTTGGAAACGTTTTATCATTGACTTCAGAGCCAGGCAACATTTTTCTTTGGCTTGATCACAGATAAAACAATTCATACTGACTATCTGGACATGCACACCATTAAACAAGGAATAATTAAAATTTGCATCAAAACTTCCACTATGTATGCACTGCTTATTGTTATATTCATTTATTAACTGACTTTATTTGTGGTACAGTACTACAATATAAGTCTGTTCCACCATAAATTTTTTTTTTAAGTGTTGGGCTTTAAGCATATCAACCACAGGAAGGTTATTAAGGCCACCAAGGTGCTTATTAACCCACTAGTAAGTATACATTAGTTTTCAATATAGTCCAGACCTCAAATACCATAATCTATATATAATACAGTCAGGTTTGTTCTCGACACAAAATTAGTGATTGCAGGTTCGAATCCTGGATGGGACAAACATATTTGGCTGTGTTTCTTATCACCTAATGCACTTCTTCACCTACCAGTAAATTGGTACCCAAGATTTATCTTGTTGTGGGTGTTGCATTCTGGGGAGGGCAAGTAATGTAATTCAAACTTGCGAGGGCGATATGGGGACATCAATATAAGCCAAACATGTATATACACTGGCTGCCTGTCCCCAGACACAATGAATTATTAATTATATATACACTGAAAAGAGGTATAATTATCTCATTACAGTAGCCCATTTATACTCAATGAGATTAAATGGGCTACTGCCCATTTATCTCATTGTATATATCCTTTAACATTAGTTGGTAGGGGATGCATTTTGTTTCTTGTAATCCATATTCAGCATAGTGTAGTATTTATATTCTTCAATAACCAATTATTTCTCATAATGGAAGTTATCATTGCAAATTATTAATAAGACAATAATATATATATATATATTTTGATTATCTATTGCTACATAACAATCCATAACTCGTACAAAATTTAAGCATTGAGTAAAATAGTGATTTCTAAAACAGGATTAAATTCAATAAAAACACATTCAACAGCATATGGTTGGAATTAAATCACTTTGAAATAACCCGTGCATTTCAATATATTACGTTAACTGTTAAATAAAACTAAAATTCACAACATATAAGATTCAAGTACCGTACATATAAGATATATAAATTAATCAAAGTGTGTTAAAATGCTTTGGCTATAATCCAAATTATTGCAAAATCACAATTATTTTTAATTTAAAAGAACAGGTAAAAAAACTGTAAACAGTTGATTGTGCTGTACAGACTATGAAATAAAATAAATTTAGTTTTGCACCACCAAATAGATCAGGTGTTTATGTAATGTTAAAGTCATATATTAAAGTTTGATACATTGTCTAAAAACCATTATGATGTAAAATTTGTTCATTAAAAAATATTGATAATGAAATCTTTCTTTTAAAACTGTTACTACTAATTCATTAAAACATTTATGACTTTATCACTACTTAAATATAACAAACATTTTGATAAAAAACACAAGCATCAGGTTCTTTAAAAAACATTGCATCCACAGCACACACACACACACACACTTTTTTCTGAGAACAGGGAATGCACTTTTAGTAAGTCGGACATAATGTGACTTAGGTGTTAAATATAATAGTAATTACTCTCAGAATGTTTGCTTCTGTTTCATGAATGTAGAAAACCTGGAATGCACCTCTTAAACTTCATTTTAAACTGCATGAGCAATATTCTTAGGCTCAGAATACCAAAATACGCTTTTCTACAGGCTTACGGCATATTGGGCACTCGTGCATGCGATCTCCACACATCTGACATGTCCCGTGGCCACAAAGGAAGATCATATTCTTCAAGCGATCAAGACAAACGGGACACATTGTCTGAAAAAAAAAAAAATATACAAATGTTTGTAATTATGCATATTCAAATAATACAAGTACCTATATATTTAATTGTATACTGAAATGCAAATACATACATAGTATGTGTGTACTGTAACAGGATCAGAGCTACACTTGTGGTGTCCCATCTTCCTAGCACTCTGTCATATAACACTTTGAAACAGTGCATACAGTGGTACCTCAGCTTGCGAATTTAATCTGTTCCCAGAGACGGCTCGTAAGCCGAATATTCATAAACTGAAGCGAATTTCCCCATGAGAAATAATGCAAATTGAATTAATCTGTTCCAGACTCCTCAAAAAGTTAACTTTAAAGTAAATTTTATACCTAACTCACCCAAATCTTCAGTACTGAAGTATGTACAAGTTAATACTTACCTTTACTGATGACTCTTGTTGGCGTATGGAAGACGGTGAGGAGGGGGGAGGAGGAGAGATGTTAGTGTTTGGAAGGGGAGTCCCCTTCCATTATAACATCAGGCAGTGATGACTTCTCTGGGGTACACTCTCTGGCACGTTTAGCCTGCATACCACTAGGACCTGCTTGTGGCTCACTGCCTGGTTTTTCTCACTTAAAATCCTGTCTAGTGACACTTGTTTTTCCCCATGTTGTAACACTTGTTTGAAGTGAGACATCACATTGCCATTGAAAAGGTTAACACAATGGCCTACTACAGCTTGCTCTGGGTGAGTTAATAACAACTTTTCAACATCCTCAAGTGTTTGTGTTCTTTGTTTCATGATTGTTAATACACCTGCCACTTTAGCACTCATAATGTTCTTTTGTTGTACTGCCTAGCTAGTTCAACAACCAGTGTACCATTTTCATGTTTATGAATGATCTCTTGTTTTTCCTCTATGGTCATTCTCACACGTGTTTTCTTGGCTTGAACCTTATCACTGGCTTTCTTCGGACCCATGGCGAGATATATAATAACAACTTTTATGTTCAAATACCCAAAAATCCAAAAAAAACTAATTCTTTACAAAGAATTCAGGCGCGATTGTCACAAGGCGGGAGGCACTGGTAAACTGACGCGTGATCGCCGTGCCACAACACGCTAGGTTGGCCATATGCGTATCAACAAACTCGTTTCCCGAGGCAAAGTTCGTTATCCCATTCGAATTTTCTGAAGAAATTAGGCTCGTAACCCGAAAAGTTCGTAAATAGGGGCATTCGTAAGCCGAGGTGTGACTGTATTGACTTTTTTGGTCTCCAGTAAAGTACTTGTGCTGACCCATCTTGACTACTGCTCAAGTGATTTGAATAGTACGACCATCGTGATGGATCCCTGAATTTGAAGGTTCTCGTAATCCATCTGTAGCGAGTAAACCTATACTCACTCCATTATCTCATCATCTTAATGGCATAACTAATTACACAAGCTATAATCCTATCCCTATTTTCAGGTAACGGTTTTTCCACCCTCCTATCTTACTGTGAGGTGTAGTAACTGTATATAAGCCAGCGATTTGAGAATAGCAAACCAGTACAATCTCCAGTCAAGAATGTAGTACTCGGTGTGGGCAGTTCTAATTGACCTAAGACACGCTACAGTTTTTTTCTATTTTTCTAAAATTCGTCTTAAGTCAATTTCTGAAAATATTTTGATGAAAGTTTCACAAGACTGAAGCCAATAAGTTGGAGATTTGTTTAACATTTTTAAGTTATTTTTACATAATTTGAATATTTTTCGCTACCATGCCCCCTATTTTCACGGTAATATGCGCGGTCTAAGGGTTAAGGTTCAGTATTTTAAGTATATTCAAGAAATTAACTGATTAATCAAACCTGTTCCTTAATATCATGGAGCTGCTGCTGAAGTTTCTGCAAGTCTGCGGATGACATATCCCGTGACCCATTATTCATGAGCGGTCCCGTCGGTCCGGGGACCACAACACCGGCAGTTGACGCTGCTGCTGATGCCACATTGCCGGTATTATTGTTGTTGTTGTTGTTGTTGCTGCTGCTGCTACTGCTGCTGCTGCCACCGCCAACACCACCACCACCACCACCACCACCAGCACCACTACCGCCAACAGTACTGCTACCACTACTGTTGTTGGCACCACCAGGAAGAATGGATGCTGGTGCTGGAAGGTTATGATCCCAGTTAAGGTTATTTGCAATTGAATCCATCAAACTGCCACCACTACCACTGCCACCACCACCTTCACTGGCACTGTTGTTGGGGGCCACACTTGGACCCGGGTTGGAGCCCACCACTGCAAGGTTACAATGCGTCAGTTAATATTTGTAAAAATAAAGTCAATTTAATGATGCTAGTCTGATAACATGCAAATTATATGAAAAGAAAAGCATTTTGTTACAATAAGCTTTGAGAAATTTAATAACACTTTTAAAGCAATCTGGACATATCACAGAACTCCATCATATAAAGCTAGAAGAAATTATTACGTACTTTATTAAGTCCATTCAGGGCGAGTCCATTCATATTCTACATTTTCACGTTTTAACAAGAGCTCTTCTAGGAAGATTATTCTATTCTAAGTTATTCTCATAATACTGATTTCCCGAAAGGCATCATACACAAAACCCTGAACTATGTTATATAGAGATGCTAACCAGATTGTTAAGATACTTATGAAACTAAGCCAAAACACACAAAATAGCAACAAGAGGTGAAGTTTGGCAAGCTAAAATAGGTAGACGTAACAAATGAGTAATAGCGAAATAATTTGAGAATAGATCCAAATTAATATGAGCATGTTAGACTGCATATGCAAAGATCTGCTTCATGTTCAAACACTTAATAGGAAGAAAGATACCAAGTGTGCATGCATTTGTAAGTCTTATGTGCAGTTCAACAGAATCAGACATTTATCCGACTAAGAATCAGAAAGTATGTTACAGATGAAATAATTACTGTACAGTATATACAAATATTTGAAAATCAAGACATTAATAACCAATAAAGAATACTATAATGTACAAAATCTTGTATGAATATGCAAGAAATATATGTTCATAGTTTTTGGAATTCAGATTACAAAAATCAAACATGCTTATTCAGTACAAATAAATATCTTATCAAGGTAACTAAAATTGGCCAACATCTGCTATTCCCCCAACAAAACAGATGTTACCACATCACTTGATAATCCTCAAATACACCTTGACTATACATATGCTTCTCCTTTCTCTAAACGTCTTGCTGTATTTTTTGCAAGTCATTTAAATCACTGTTAGTGCTTTAAAATTAACTGCTCTTGCATATTAATATAATTCAAGCATTTATATACAGTACTTTTTTATTTTTTTTATTTATTTATATATACAAGAGTTCTTACATTCTTGTACAGCCACTAGCGCGCATAGCATTTCGGGCAAGTCCTTAATCCTAATTTTCACACACACATATTCCCAGGAAGCACCCCGTAGCAGCTGTCTAACTCCCAGGTACCTATTTACTGACAGGGGCATCAGGGTGAAAGACACTCTGCCTATTTGTTTCTGCCTTCAGCCGGGGATCAAACCTGGAACTTTAGGACTACGAACCCCATAGTGCTGTCCACTCAGCCATCAGGCCCCCTAACTCTAAGTACTGTAATTATTTTTAAGACTGCTACCATCTAAACTGAATATATTGTATTGTAAAAGCTCAGTAATATAAATTCTGGAAACTCAAATCTTCTGGTAATCCAAATGAATTCATGATCATCATTTTTGAGTAAATGGCAGGAGTAAGCATTTTCACTATGCAAATGTGAGGTCAAACGGTGTGAGAGAATAGTGATCTCTCAGCTAGACTTGTACCCTGTGGTAGCTGTGCAATCCTGTGCATTAGTATATCACCCTATCCAGACACATGTATCTCGTGTATGAATTCTACAGATCGGTGATCGCACTGACAATTTAGATATCGTGCGTGGTGCCATATGACATCTGGTTATACTAGCAGATGGCATTTAATATGTCTCGCCTGTATAATTATGGGTTGCGCCTCGCACCATAAGTTTAGCTGTAGAACATGGCAGGTAGCGAGAAGAGGTCAGGGCTGACCTGACCTTCACCAACAGTTCTGATAACCCTGCTTCCCACATCCAGTGATGTGGGAAGACTATCATACCAGGACAGACTAGGAGCCAAAATAGCAGAGATGATCTCATCAAAATCTTTAAAATACAGGACAAATTCAAGACATTTATATAGAGCTTTATATGGATCGATATAATTCTCACAAGGAGCAACACCAAGCTCAACAAGCCACAATGGGAATAATGACAACAGGAGATGCTCTTAAACCCATAGAGTAATTAATAAACCCACCAGTGTATACCAAGACAATGCTTCAACTCAAAATGCAGCTGGAAAAATCCTCAGTAATAATAGAGGGGACCTTCCATAAGGCATCAGTATTCTATCCCTGTAGAAACCACTAGAGATTGTGGCCCTATGGTAAATTCATATAAATCATGAAATGGCCAGATCTTTGTTTAGAAGCTAGACCTAGTGAACAGCTAGAGCTTAAGTTTCCTGATATTTGAAATATCTCCAAACATTGGTGTTTCAAACAGCAAGTGTTTACTAACTGCACTTGCATAAAATTCAGTTTTTGGTTCACTTTTCTTCTTCTTGTTGTAATTCATAGATATGAAGTGAAATATAAATTTACAGTTCTTATGTGAATAAGCAGTGTATGTTCACTGTCCAAAATGAATAATAAATGATTAATTGCTAAATGGTTATTAAATCCGTCATTATCTGATAAGCTTATATCACTATGAAGATGAACCGCCTTTATTTTGCATTTTCTTTAAATAACAGCAGTAGGAAAACTTCTCGCTTTTCACCTTTCCACCTTTTAAATTTCATGTGAAGTTAGATTCTCAGGTAATTAACAAAAGTTTCATATCATTCTTACCAATCAAAAGCCCAAATGACACCTCCCTACATTACAGCGAGTTTCTGACACATCAGTTACCAGAAGAGTCCTTTCTCAATACGTAACCTACAACCATAATAGTGTTTCATGTAAAAAAAATATCCTGGGCAGGCTTCCTTGATTGCTTATCTGAAAAAATATTTTAGTATCTTAGTCAACTAAAATTTCAAAATATTAATTCAACTACGAGTGCTACAAAAAGAGAGCCTTCGTCAAAAAAATCTGTGAGTAAAGACAAAAATAACAACCTGAAGAGAAGAGAGGTGATCACAATTCCATATTATCTGACATAGATTGGATAATTCAATGAACAAAAACATTTTGGAGGATTTTTGAGCTGTTCCACTCAGTCATCATTCCCTAAGGTAAGATCCAATTCACTTCTGTTTAGCTAAAGTTATGAAAGGCTAACATTCTGTATTGTGGCAAAATGTATAATTAACAAGTCAACTGTGCATGTCTAGGTTTTAACCAACCAGTGACCAGATTTATCTTCTCTGTGCCTGGTTAGTCATTGCCTTTCAGTACTGTATAGAGATTCTCTGAGAATCTCTTAAGAATTTCTCTGCTACATTCATCAATTTTTGGTGCCTGATGATTTTATTAAGTTTCTGTATATATTTTTCTAGCTGGACGATGTAAAATACTGACCTGCACTGACTGTGGCAGATCATATCAGAAGGTGAAAAGGACCTTGCTTTATCAGTGGCTGAGTGTATTGTTCACAAAAGATATATGCAGTACTATGCATACACTCAAATTTAGATTGTTTAAACATTGAAATTCATTATATTTACAAATTACTGTACAGAAAATCCAATCATATCAAATTAAAATAAATATGGTTAACTCAGTTGGAGAATAATGGGATTGCTACAAAGAGTGCAGATACATGTTGTGCATCATCAACTGGGGCAACTGAAACAAAGAGTGCTTGAATATTAGAGAAGAAAACAGTTGCACAAAGATTCTAACATGGGGTGAAGAAAACATGAAGCAAATCTGTACACGTGGCTCCTTTTTTCCTCTTAAAAACACTGAAATAATTTCAGTAATGAACACTAATAAATATACAGTATTACTTGTGCCTACCTTGCCCGCCACAACAAACGATGAAAGGAATCTGTTTCTCAATGACTCCACGGCACTGTACGCACTTCTTCATCAGGGAAGCACAGTTATCACAAGCACACATGTGTCCACAAGGTTGAAAGAGAACTGTGGCCTGTTTGTCTGAGCAAACTACACATTCTTCAATCTGTGAATTACATTATGAATTAAAACTACAAGTTAATAAAATACAGGGCAGCCATTAGATGTTGACTAAAGATAAATTTGGTAAATTTAGTAATTTTATTCAAGCATTCAAACGATTAAGTTCCTGGAGTTTAGAATTTGTATTCAGTACATATTTAAATTGCCTTTTTATTGTTCAATTACATATACTATATAAACAAATAAATTCAATGTCATACTTTTTAGTGTAAGTTATTTAAAAACATTATTATTTTTAAATTTAAATAGCAACTGGGCTTTTGACAACCCCACATGTTTGAAGTCCACTTTCTCCTCCATGGAAAGGAGGAGAAAGTAAACTTTAAACTTCCTTAATGACACAAAAAAAGCCTCCACGAGCCCTATCTAAACATTTTCTTTGAGCTTCTGTATTCCATATGTCATCATGCAGCCTATCCAGTATGTAATCCTCCTCTTCAGCTTTTCATGATGTTGGTTATGTACTTATCACTCAACTCCCCTGTTTCACTTTTGTGTAACTTTCTAGTTAGTTAACTCCCCCAGTTAACTTCCCTAGTTAACTCCCCCTAGTTAACTCCCCTAGTCATCATTTCTGAGAGTACAAACTATCAGAGAGTATGTCTCCCAACCAATATTATTCCTCAACCTGCATCTCTTACCATTTCTGACATCTCACATCTTGATACATTTTCTAGCACTTGAATATTTCTTACATACCCAATATACATTTCTTATATAATTCATGGTTAGATGATTATTTTAACTGGATTTTAGATCCAAATCAGATCTAATTTCGAGATCAAATTCAGATCAAATGTAGATTAAATTCAGATATAAAATTGTTGTGACATAAATCTTAAGTATAATTAGCTTAGATATCTAGTAATCCCATCAAGTGAATGGAATAGAAAATGAGAATAAGTTGAATTATCCAACAAAGTACAGAGGTCGCTAGTTGGTTAAATTTATATACAAGTACAGTACTGTACATATAAATATTATTATCAGAACATTTGAACTTTTGCATCTAAGATTATTTTGTAAATTATTCAACTTAACAATGTAGTTAATTCTTCAAAATATGTCTTACCTTAGTTCTGGACTGCACGGGTTCCTTACACATGAGGCACTTCTTAACCCGTGGGGAGCAAATGGAGCAGGTGGCTATGTGGCCACAGGGACCGAACAGTGTGTCCCGCTTCGTATCCGAGCACACCATACACTCCTCCAGGCTTTCTTCTGCACACACCTCCAGTGCACCCATATCACCAGAACTGCAATTCACAGTGCCACATTATAAAAAAATAACTTTGAACACATTTCATCATGAGTAAATGGGACTTAAAATTATACTACATTTAAAGACATACTGTATACTCTTGTATTTCTAAAACATAAATGGAATACGATCTGACAACTTAAAATAATATATTGATACAATTTTCACATACAATATTGGACCCATTAGTAAATATTAAATCCCAATATTTTTATACCAGTATTTGTGTAACATTTATAAAATATTTTGTTTAAATTTAAAGGAAATACTGTACAGTAATGACATTATAGTTGTATATTTAAAAATGTATAAAAACGGCAATTATAAGAAATACGCAAACCACTTTGAACACTTCTCCCAGCAATGTAGCCATAATTACATAGATTTGTCCTTATAGCACTTGGTAAGGGCTTTGCACAAGTTTGGGTCCGGACAGAGGTCTAGCGGCGTTTGTCCTTTCTTGTTCTTGATGTTGAGGTCGGCACCATGAGCAGCCAGCAAACAGGCAATGGAGGCCGGACTCTTCTTGTCAACGCCTTGAGTCCCCAAACCCATCAGCAACTGGGGTGACTTGAAGAGTATAAGTTAAAGGGATTTGCAGCAAAATATATATTTTTTTATATAAGACTTCAATGTATAATTAATTTAATATATTGTTATGTAGCTGCATATGTTTCAAACATTTTATTGAGCAACATTGCCTTTACAAGTAACATGCTTTATAAAGGGGGGAAAATCGCTAGGAAAACAAATTGATGATCACACGTAAGATTTATCTATGTAATTTATAAAGATTTGTGTTATTTTGCTGATGTGCATCCAATTTTCACAAATGTATGATTCATGTAAGAGCTGTAAAATATCATGTCATCAACCTAATTGATTAGAGCCAGTGAAATGCATTGTGTTCCATGAGAGCTGTGTGGTGGGACATGGAGTGAGGACTGTACCATGAGGCTCTAGTGGTGTAGTGTATGGTAATGTGTACTATGAAGCTTTGTGGTGGGGGGAAGTCTGTAGGAAGTGATATCTAGTTTTAGGATGCACCCTCTGGCCATTTGTATCCAGGGTATATTATAATTCCTGATGGTAAGGTTCAGTGTTGTTTGGTCATAAAGCTGTAGATTGAGGCAGCTTCCACAACTTCTTTTGATATATTCCACCTAGATAGTGTATGAGTATTTGATGTTTCTGCCTTCTCTGACTTTCTAGTTTCAACTTGTACACTCTTGGCCTCTTATCCCTTAACTGTAAAAAAGTTGTCCTTTTTATTCCTTTTAATATTTTTATGTAGTGATTATGTTTCCTCTGGCCTCTTCTCTCCTCTAAGAGTTGTTAGGCTAATCACTTAATTTGTAGCCAATTTTACTTTGGCTTGTTTTCAATCCTTGGACATTGTATTATTTTGTGTGCTTCAAGAGATGAAGATACCATGCCAAAGCAGCATATCCAGGAACTGGTGTGATTTAAACTGTGTATATTGTCTTATAAGACTAAATTTTATTTACATAACTTGTATGTTTGCTTATGTGCGCTTCCAGTGTGAATAATAGTATACCGTCATCCTGTTGGTGAGTCTGAGGGGTCAACATTCCCGTGGCCCAGTCTCTGACCAGGCCTCCTGGTTGATAGTCTGGTCAACCAGGTTATTCAATGCAGCTGCTCACAGCCTGGTTGATCAGGTATCCTTTGAAGGTGTTTGTCAAGTCCTCTTTTGAACAATGAAAAAAGTTGGCCAGTTATGCTCTTTATGTGTAAAGGGCATAACACATAATTCTGTCCAGTATTTTCCATGAACATAATATTGCATCTCTGCTTTTCAATTGGGCTATTTTACACGTCCTACCATGCCTTCTGGTCTTGTGTGGTGTTATTTCTGTGTGCAGATTTGGAACCAGTCCATCTAGTATTTCCAAGTGTAAATTATTATACAGATCTTTCCTGCCTGCACTCTAGGGAAAAGATATTTAACAATTTTAAGCAGTAACAACAATATACAGTAGATGTTTTATTGAGTGGATTCTAGCGATAAAATATTTTTGCACTCTCTCCTGGTCAGCAATTTCTCTAGTGTTTTGGGGGGCTGTTTATAAGCAACAATATTCCACTCTAGAGAGTACTAGTGACTTGAAAAGTATCATCATAGGTGTGACATCTCTTTGCTGAAAAGTTCTTATTATCCAACCTGTCATTTTTCTTGTGTTTGTGACAGCTCCTTTGTTGTGTTCTTTAAAGGTAAGGTCATCTGACATGATTACTCAAATATTTTACACTGCTTTTCTTTCAATAGTGTGGTTTGACTGCATTTTATATGTGGTTTCTTTTTTTTATATTTTCGCTTTTTTTCATAATGCAGTACTGTAACTGGAACTTTTACTCGAATCTTGCTCTCTTTTTGACAATGGCTGCCAGTTTTATTTTATTGTATAGTTCCTTCCCAGTCTCCTTTGCCTTCTTTATATATTCATTACCTTACACTTTAGGAGCTTAATTCTAGAAACCATTTGGTTACTCCATCTTGCTGAGATTATCATGCATCATCCTACTGTTCAACTTAGCATTACTCTCAATAGCTTTATGGCATCTTCAAACATTGATATATAGGAACTCACCCCTTCTAATAGAAAATTTACAGTACTATATATGGATTAGGAGAGCAGAGCCAAGGAATGAGCCTTGAGACACCCCACTTGCTGCCTATCACCATTTCATCATCTCATCTCTGAATATGACCTTTTATTTCTTATCTATCAGGTACTCCCTTACCAATTCCATGTACTTTTCCTGTAATTCCAGCTTGATCCTTCATTTTATACATTAGTGCCTAGCCTATTGTGAGGAATAGTCTCAAAAGCAATTTAACAGCCTATGAACATGCAGCTTACACAGGTCCAATCTTGGTGGCCCAGTTGTAGAACTCATTGAAGTTTCTGTCATGGCTTTCCCTCTCTAAAACAATGTTTTTGCTCCATCATAAAGTTTGTTTTGTCCAGCTATTCCAGTATTCCTTCATTATTTTATGGAGTGCTTCACATGATTCAGACGACTTGTTTAAAAGGTCACATGTAACACAAACAAGGAGCAATGGGTTCAAGCTTAAACCACAATGTAAGACAGAAAACAGGAGATGCTTTTTCACCCATCGGGTTATACACACATGGAACCGCCTACTCGCCGAAGCCGTAAATGCCAATTTACTGCTGCAATTCAAAATGAAGCTGCTTTAAATCATCAGGATAAATAGGGGACATTTGAAAAGTCAATGGCTTCCTGTCGTTGTCGAGGTCACTAGAGAGATAGTGGCTCTCAGGTAAATTCGGGCAATGTATGCTAGTGAAATTAATCTGTAATGGCTTTCTGTCACTCATATTTCTTGAATATTGACTTAGATCATTGCATTTTTCTTTTTCCAGATTTCTGGGAGCTCACCAGACTTATATCTTGCAAATTCCATAGTTGGGTAGTTACAGAATATCCCTAAAGGCTCCTTCAGCAACCATGGTTATATTTGATTCTGCTTTACTGATACTGTATTGTGCTTATTATATGCCTTGTAGTTCTGTAGAGTGCAGTGTAAGGGATGGTGTGCCGTGAAGCTCTGTGGTGATGCGTATGTCATAAGTTATTTTAAGTGTATGTGAGCAGTATATTACTTTTAGGGTGGTATGCAGTACTATATACTAATAATAATGATTATTATACAGCACAGTACTGTATACAATACAATGCTATATTTGCAAGTTGGCCACTTCCCCTTCCACTCACCTTTCCAACATCTTGCATGTCCTGCAGTTGCCTGAGCTGAGATAGTGTGTGGTGCCTCAGGGCCTCGTGCAGCGGAGTGTCTCCATCCTTGTCTGCTAGATTTAAGTTAGCTCCTTCTCGAACTAACAGCTAAAAAAAAAGACATAGAAAGTTGTAATTTGTGGTGATAATCTCCTTTGATAGTTGTGTTCCTTAACAGAACCTTTTACATATATCTGCTAAGTTCACAATACAGTACTGTAATGATATATGTAAACTTATTTAAATAGTAATCCAGTGTCAGGTCAAATGTTATACAATGTTTTGAGGCAATTTTACAATGAGCGCTATCAAGATGGGAAGCTCATAGCCCTGGTGTCAGCACTCTGCCTACTCAACTAACACAAAAGAAAAGGAACTCTGAGATCCAATAATTAAGGACCGTGTCAAACTATGGCCGCGAGGTACCTGGATAGGGTTCTGGGAGTTCTACTCCCCTGACCCGACTGTGAGAGCTTGGTCCAACAGGCTGTTGTTTGGGTGGCCCGCAGGACACATATCCACCACAACCCGGTTGGTCCGGTCCTTTTTTTTTTAAGATGTCCAGTTTTGTTTTGGCAATATTTGTTTATACTTGCTGGGAAGATATTGAATAACCGTGGAACTCTGATGTTCATCCAGTGTTCTCTGATTGTGCTTATGGAACTTCTATTCTTCACTGGTCTATTTTGCACTTGCCACCATATGTGCCATTTTACTGTTTCAATTTGAGACCTGGCCTTCCAGTATTTTCCACGTATATATTATGTAATACCTCTCTCAGTACATTTTGAAAGCTTTGAGTTTTCGGTTTGAAAACTCAAAGCCGGTTTGAATAATTTAGGTCCTTTATCGCGTCTATGTATGCCGTATATGTTCTCTGTACATATTTTCTCATGAGAATAAGAAAAAGCAGTGATGCAAGGACTGTGCCCTGAGATACAGAGCTTTTCACTTTGCTTGCATTCTGTTTGACAGAAAATTGAATATCCACTGCCCTACTTTACTTGTTATTCCTACTGACCTCATTTTGTGGGCTATTATTCCATGGTCACATTTATCAAATGCTTTTGCAAAGTCCGTACGTGTATATTACATCTGCATTTTGTTTTTCTTCTAATGCCTCAGTGATTTTGTCATAGTAGTCAAGTAGCTGTGAGAGGCATTATCTTCGCGCTCTAAATCCATGTTGACCTAGGTTGTGGAAGTCATTGGTCTCCATGAAGCTAGTGACCTGACTCCTGATCACCCTCTCAAATACTTTTATTATGTGGGGACGTTAGTGAGACAAGTCCATAATTTTTAGCCAATGCTCCCTCTCTTGTCTCTTGTGTACGGGAGCTATATATCTGCTGATTTAAGAGCTTCTGGTATCTCCTCAGTGTCCAAGATTTTCCTCCAGACCACACTGAGCGCTCGTGCTCCTGACAATTTACATTTCTTTATAAATATAGAATTCCACGAGTCTGGACCTGGGCCCGAGTGAATGGGCATTTTGTCAATTTCTGTTTCAAAATCTGCGAGTTTGTGTTTATATCGGTTATATTGTCAGGGGTTTGGAACTTTGGATATCATTAATAAAGAAGCTGTCCGGAGCTTCCACTTTTATGTTGTTTATTGGGGGGTGTTAAATATAGCCTCATATTATTTTTTAGGATTTCACTAATTTCTTTGTCGTCCTCTGCGTATAAGCCTGTAAGTATAGGTTTAATATTGGTGGAGGCTTTTGATTTCGATTTCGCATATGTGAAAAAATATTTTGTATTATTCTTTATCTCATCTATGGCTTTCTGTTCCAATTTAATTTCTTCAGTCTGATACGTCTGCTTCAGTTTCTGCTATATTTCTTCAATTAAATTATTTTTCTTTGTTGGGACAATCGCGTCTGCTTAACACTTCCATTGTCTTTTCTTTTTCTGTAGTGTTGTCTGCCATCCTTTTCTAACTTACTTTCCGCAAAGGAACATGTTTCAAACGTTGTAGGCTTCTGCAGTCAAAGAGACGTTGTAGGCTTCTGCAGTCAAAGAGACGTTGTAGGCTTCTGCAGTCAAACAGACGTTGTAGGCTTCTGCAGTCAAACAGACGTTGTAGGCTTCTGCAGTCAAACAGACGTTGTAGGCTTCTGCAGTCAAACAGACGTTGTAGGCTTCTGCAGTCAAACAGACGTTGTAGGCTTCTGCAGTCAAACAGACGTTGTAGGCTTCTGCAGTCAAACAGACGTTGTAGGCTTCGGCAGTCAGTTACTCTATTTTTGTTACTTAAAAGTTTCCTATTGAATGTTTGCAAGTTCTATGTTTATTTTTTCCCAGACATTATCATTAAAATTGAATTTACTGAATAATCCCTATCGCTGGCAATTTTTTTGAACATGTTACAAATACTGGTGTTAGTTTGCACTGCAATGAGCTTTTGATCTGAGTATGTGGTCCCTGAGATTGTAATGTTTATGAAGATCCTAGTTGGCTCTCTTATCTGCCGCTTGAGCGAAAATCTGGCCGCAGAATCTCAGTAGTTCTCTGACCTGTGGTTCATTATTTCTAGGTCGACTTCCTGGTATAATGTTAGCGTTTGTTATTCTCCATCTCAGACTGGAGAAATTTGCGGGCAGAATGGTGCTTTTAAGATTTGCCTCGTGATATTGAGCATAAATACAAGGATACATATAAAAACACACACACACACAAGATATCATACCTTAGTATGCTAAAATATGTTTTATACCAGCAAAAACACAGCAGTGACAAATGAATGACCTAACCAGTTCACCAGTCAAGACAAAGAGGAAGAGACCCACCCTGACGATCTGCGTGTGGTGGCGCTCCACGGCCAGGTGAAGTGGCGTTTGTAGATTCACATTCTGAAGGTCCATATTGGCCCGCCCCTGGTGGACCAGCAGCTCTGCAACCTGGTGACGGGATGACAACGTCAACTGCTACTGCCAAATGTACACTTGGTAGGAAACGTAGATGTTTATCTCTCAGACTGTTTGGTAATATGTATATTGTTTGTGATGTGTGTATATGTATGTATTACCACGATGTACTGAACGGGGTGAGAATAGCTTGAGCTACCTCATCCCTTTGTGTGTATTTTACCTCAATAAACTTATTTCAATTACACTTGGAGAACTGCACGCAGTTATATATTGGGGTATTTAGTGCAGAGTTCAAATGACAAGTTATAACCAGTATTATACAAAATATTTATATCTCTGAAATAGAATGTCTGTCTCAGTTCAAGGTTGGAGGTCGGACGGTTGCGGTTAGCCTCACACAACTTTTCATGGTGAATTTTGATTGTATGGAGAGTGTCATAGGGTGTTAGGGTCGACTCCCATGTCCCGCGTAAAGTAGAATGGGATCTTTTTTCGCGACAACTACGACTCGTATAAGGTCTGAAATGTGGGTATGATTGTCCATAGAGTGTTTTCCAACGTATTGATCAGCTGTTATCGATAATGTTGATTCAATATTACTCAAGCATGTTTTGCCCACTAGAAGAGAGAACGGGAGTGATAAAAGGAGAGAGGAAGGTAGAATGGGAGGGGAAAATGGTAGTAGGAGGGTGGAGGAGAATGGGAGAGAGGAAGAATTGAAGAGAGAGAAACGGACCCGGGCACCCCTGGGTACCCCCCCCCCCTTGCAAATAATTATATAAACATAACCCATTAATGATTAACATTATTTCATAATAACCAACATGCAGTCGCTGTGATCCACGCCATAATGTAAAGGTTAGGCTTACATGTCAACAAATGCAGGACCAATATAATATTAATATTAGTTGTCCATCTTTTGTGTAAACATTTTTGGAATCAATAATTAACTCTTCACAATTATTAAAAAAAACATAATTTAAATGACGATAGTACAATTAACACATTGTTTATATATATATATATATATATATATATATATATATATATATATATATATATATATATATATATATATATATAAACATTGTTTATATATATATATAATATGTTTATATATATATATATATATATATATATATATATATATATATATATATATATATATAACAAATGTGAAAAACATTCAAAATTACCCTAAACGTAGGTCAAATATATGGGAAGTTTAAAGAGGTATGCTAAAATATAGCTGACCTCACGACCCTGAGTATACTACACCCACACAACACATGGGGGGGGGGAGAGGAAGCAGAAGAGTGGGTGTGGGTGGAGTTGAGTGAGGGTGGATGGGAGTGGGTGTGGGGGAGTGAGGGTGGGAGTGGGGGAGAGAGGGTGGGAGTGGGGGAGAGAGGGTGGGTGTGGGTGGAGGGAGACGGGTTAATACCTCTACGTGGTTGTTGAGGGCGGCCAGGTGGAGAGCCGTGTAGCCGTCATCCTTCTTCTCGTCCACCATCCAGGACCGCGGCACCTTGCTCAGCAGGATCCTCATGGCGCTGCAACCATTACACAATGTCTTAATACACCGGGTTATAGGCATCCTCACATTCTTAATTCCTAAGCCTTAATTCCTAATCCTTAATTAATCTTAATCCTTAATCTCGTTTTCCCTGACCACTTCTGCTTGCAATGTCACCAGTTGCAACATGACGACAGCCCACAAAGGTTATCCGAGGAGTAAAGCGTTTGCAACAACGTTGACTTCAGTGTTGCACACAAAGGTACTCCTGCCACCAACATGGAATCAGTGAATTGCCACAAGTAGGGTGAACGGCATTAACAGCGCTGTTTTGTCCCCAATGCTGCAGAGACCCCCCCCCTGGTGCCTGAGGTAATGGTGCCACGAGTTTCCTTAAAGATTTGGGTTCTAGGGTTATCAAAAGAACAAAAGGGCCAAGAGCTGCCAGCCTCCTCTGGTAGTACAGAATAGGATACACAGTGCGCTCTTGGCTATAACCTGAAGATATGTAGATGGGACATTATCTTGAAATGATTTCGGGGCTTAGCGTCCCTGCGGAAATCAGTTGATTGATTGATGGTTGAGAGCCGGGCCCAAAGAGTCAGAGCTCAACCCTTGCAATCACAACTAGGCGAGTACACACACACACACCCGTACCTTGTTAAGCACAAGACGAAGTTTGAAAAAGTTCAGAGGTATGCCACTAGGCTAGTCCCAGAACTAAGAGGCATGAGTTACGAGGAAAGGCTGCGGGAAAATCATCTCACGACACTGGAAGACATGATCACTACCAACAAAATTCTCAGGGGAATTGTCAGGGTAGATAAGGTTAAACTAGATAAGGTTACACGGGTGGTACGCGAACAAGAGGACACAGCTAGGTGGAGACTGAGTACCCAAATGAACCACAGGGACGTTATAAAGAACTTTTTCAGTGTCAGAGTAGTTAACAGGTGGAATGCATTAGGCAGTGATGTGGTGGAGGCTGACTCCATACACAGTCTCAAATGCAGATATGATAGAGCCCAGTAGGCTCAGGAACCTGTACACCAGTTGACTGACAGTTGAGAGGCGGGACCAAAGAGCCAGAGCTCAACCAAGCGCAAATAGACGAGCACAAATATGTGAATACACACACAGACACACACACTAACTCCACCACCCACAAACACAAGTTTGTGGCCACTATAAATACCAGCAGAAGCGGTCTGGGGGAAGCCTCTCCCCTACTACCCCACAGCGAGTGAAGGCGCCTCTTCCCCCGCCGCCCCGTCCTCCCTCCCTCACTGTGGGCACCCGCCTGGCACCCAACTCCTGCCCGTCGTTCCTATCTTCCCATCCCTCGTACCATCTTCTCTAACTAACTTACTTACTTCAGGCTTTGGACGCCTGGTCGACGACCGGGCCGCGGGGACGCTAAGCCCCGGAAGCACCTCAAGGTAACCTCAAGGTAACCTCAAGGTAACCTCAAGGTACTCCCTCCCTCAAGCGCGTGCTCATTATCTCCCCCACTGGTTCACCCCCACTCTAACCATCACCACCCACACCCCCACCCTTCTATTTTAATCTCTCTCCTTCCTCTCCTTACCCTACGTCCCTTCCCTTCCACTTTTTCCATCCCTATCACAACTCTTCTTTTCCTCCTCCTCCTACTCACTCACTCACTCACTCACTCACTCACTCTCTCTCTCTCTCTCTCTCTCTCTCTCTCTCTCTCTCTCTCACTCACTCTCTCTCTCGCCACCACCACCCCCAGCTGCCCTCATGACGTCACTTCCTCTTCAGTTCGTCCACAGTGCATCTCGTTACTTGACTACCTAACTCTGGTCAAAGGGATTATCACCATTACAATTCTTATTATTCGATCTGCGTAAGACAAGCTCTCTCATGCTACCCGAGTTCACCTGAACGCCAGGTGAGTCACGTGTGGGCAAGAGTGGAGCGTAGAGTTGGAGCCACGTGTGAGCAAGAGTGAAGCGTAGAGTTGGTGCCACGTGTGGGCAAGAGTGGAGCGTAGAGTTAGAGCCACGTGTGGATAAGAGTAGAGATTAGTGTGGATTAAGAGTAGTAGACGGGATCGCCCCAGACCGTGATCCCGTCTGGCCGACCGACAGGCTCATCTGAGTTGCGGGAGCATTATGTAACGGGGCTCTCTCTCTGCTGGACAACCTGTGGTAAGGCTTCTCTTAATAATGTCATTAACCTCGCCGTGTCTTGCATGCCATCCTCCCGTCCTTTGGCAGAGAAGGCCGTGCCGTCCGTACCTGTCGGCCATTGCCTCGTTGCAAAAACCTTTGTGGAGTGTGTTAAGTGTGTGGTGAAACAGTCATATCTGTTGGGTTATATGACAAGCCAGAGGGTGGGGGGGGGGGGTTGGAACTGTTAGGGATGAAAGCCAGATGGGTTTTGATGATAAGCTCGGGGCTTGGAGGGTGGGTTAGGGGAGGAAATCCAAGTGAAAGCTGAATTTACTTGGTAAATTTATATGTGAAATTGATAAATAAAAAGCTATGAAGTAGAAGCTGCCTGATACCTGTTCCCTGTTTATTACCTCGCTGAGAGTAAAGTTGACTGGCTTGGTTTATGTGAGAACTGTGGTCTGATGGGTTGTGTCCAAGTGAAGACAATCTTTCACCTACTTAGGGTAAATATCATCATAGTGTGAGGGTTCTTAAGTTTTAAAGTAGACTCACTTTGACATTTGCAGGTGCTAAAGTATTTGTTTGAGGGCGTCTAACAGCTGAGTGGACAGCGTTTCGGATTCGTAGTCCTGAGGGTTCGATACCCGGTGGAGGCGGAGACACATGAGGCAAAAAGTTTCTATTACCCTGATGCTCCTGTTACCTAGCAATAAATAGGTACCTGGGAGTTAGACAGCTGTTACAGGCTGCTTCCTGGAGGTGTGTAACAAAAAGGAGACCTGGTCGAGGACCGGGCCGCAGGGACGCTAAGCCCCGAAATCACCTCAAGATAGAGAACATACCTCGGTGTCTTCTCGGAGGAAACTTTCAATACGGGTATAGCAGTGCAAGGAAGATCCCCTATTGTTGCTGTCTTACCCAGCCCCTGGTGGCTGATGTTATCATAGGAAGAGAGAGAGAGAGGAATCCTTTGGTGTTATCTAAAGATGGATGCCTCCACTACCGCTCACAAGATGGTCATGGGGTCCACTACCACTCACAGGATGGGTATGGGGTCCACTACCACTCACAGGATGGGTATGGGGTCCACTACCACTCACAAGATAGGTATGGGGTCCACTACCACTCACAGGATGGGTATGGGGTCCACTACCACTCACAGGATGGGTATGGGGTCCACTACCACTCACAAGATGGGTATGGGGTCCACTACCACTCACAAGATGGTCATGGGGGTCCACTACCACTCACAAGACGGTCATAGAGGTCCACTACCACTCACAAGATGGTCATGGGGTCCACTACTACTCACCACAGGATGAGGATGGGGAGCACAATAAATGAACTCAACTATAACTTACAAAGTCAGCACTGAAGCCGCCTACTCAATCATTCTCAACTTTCAGTTTCAGTTGAGAAGGGTCAAAGAGTAGACGGAAAAGGTTCGTCTAATTGTTTATAAGAATACGTTCCCTGCCAATACGATATATTACGGTCCCAGATGGAGTATACCCGGCGGTGCCCGGGTCGACATCAAAGGGTTGCACAAATGAGGTGCTGGGAGCCCGCGTCAACCCCGCTGCTTGGGTCGACAAGGGGCCCCCAAAAGGTATAGTGCCTTTTGTCTTATAGTGCCTTAATAGTGCCATATAGAGACCGCTTCCCGGTTCTAGTATAGAGAACTATAACTTCTATTGCTTCTAGAACGGTTCTAGAAGCTCGAAGAAGATTAAGTAATCAAATTCTAGCGGGGGGGGGGGGAAAGACACGGCTAGCCACCTTTTAACTTCACTGATTTCTATGTTGCTGTGAGAGCTGGGAGTCGGTCCCATTCTTTTAAGAGGAGCGATTCACTCCGACCTATGATGGTTACATCCACTTCACCAGTTACCCTGCAAAGGCCACTATATATACACTTAGATACTTAGATCAGTCGCCGAGGCTTCAGCGTTCAAGCAAGCTCGGGACATCTCACCCATTTAAAGTTTGAGAATAGGTTGAAGACTTTTCGTCCCGAGGGCCTCGAATCCTTTCCTTTCCTTTACCGGACGAAATTTATTCCTGAAGTTCCGGCTATCCCGCGGGAAGCTGTGGAGGACCGTGCTACTGGATGGTTCCATTAGCTAGCTTCGCCCCTGTACCCACCTTCGCCCCCGTACCCACCTTCGCCCCTGTACCCACCTTCGCCCCCGTACCCACCTTCGCCCCTGTACCCACCTTCGCCCCCGTACCCACCTTCGCCCCTGTACCCACCTTCGCCCCCGTACCCACCTTCGCCCCTGTACCTACCTTCGCCCCCGTACCCACCTTCGCCCCCGTACCCACCTTCGCCCTTGTACCCACCTTCGCCCCCGTACCCAGCTTTGACGATGATTATACACGTCAGCTTCGCTCCGGACCTCCACCGACGTGTCCTCGGGTAAGGTGATATACTTCAACACAAGCTCGAGGAGAGAGAATTATTCCCAGGTTTTCTCGATTTGTATATTACGCCACTGGTGAGGGGCGGGGCGTGTGAGGGGGAGGGAGCCCAGTGTTTAATCTTAGGTAATCCTCCATTTTAGAGGGAAGGAAGGAAGGGAGGGAGGTAGCAGGGATGGAAGGGGAGGGAGGGATCGTGGAGGGGCAGCAACACGTGGCGACAGCCACAAATAGCTGCAAGCATACCCTCCCCTGGGGGAGGGGGAGGCTGGGGAGGGGGGAGGCTGGGGTCGGAAGGATGCTGGGGATGATGGGGCCAGTCTTGTACTGCATCAAGATGATTAGGCATCAACGTCAATGCCATGACAGGTAAGAAAAATCTTTTGATCAGTACTGCACCCTTCAGTGTCGTAGGTGGTATGGCGCGCCTCTCACACACAGCGTGGTGCATATAGGTCCATCTGCATCATTGTTTGTTATCTACGAGTCAAAACTCTCACTATCCTAGCCTTCGGGATAATTCTCACAAGCAATATGTTAGTCTCTGCCTCTGGCTTGCTTGAAGATGGCCATTTTTTTTTTATTAACACATTTAGGTATATCTGCATTTGTGCAGCTACCCTAGACTATATGAAGGAGAGTACAGTGTGTGTCAAGGACTAGCTGCCCTAGAGTATATGAAGGGGAGTAGTGTGTGTCAAAAAGCTAGCTACGTGGTGCTAAAAACCCCATCACACAGGATGGTTAGTCATATAGAGGCACGTGACACAGTAGTCTGCACTGGCAGACTCTGGGTGCATTATGAGGATATCATCAACAACACAAGAGTGAATGAAGTAATTGCAAGGCTCCAGGAACCTCATGCCAGGGGGTCTGAATGGTCTAATAACTGGGCAGTTGGAGATGGAGTGTAGGAGATCATGGCCCAGTTCCTGCTCCCAAAGTTTGCACCTGGAGTGTAAGCCTTCTGGATCAGCCACTCTGCGCATCCAGCACTTCACCTGTTGTTGTCAACTGTCTCCTCTAGCTGCTCACAAGCTCATTAACACCGGGCTGCTTGGGACTGTCGCTAGTGGTCCGTGGCCAATAAATTTTATTTCGGTCTCGGTTCACAATAATTATAGCGACACTGTAGCTCTTTCCCATCGAGTATGTCAACTTTAGTAACCATTATCTTGTTTTCCCCCACAAACTTTAACATTGTGTCCTTCACGCCAAAATTTGTGGCAATTTAGGCAATTTCCTTTTGCCCATTGAAAACCTGTACAGTTCTGGGTAGAAGTAACCAACAGTATATTCCAAAATAATATTTGTCGTTTTAAAGTATATTTATGCTCCTTTGGGATGTAAGTAACTGTGTTTTATCTGCAAACTCCACTATAGCATTTATATACGTTTGCCTTCCTCGACACCTTCTATTACCTTTTGTGTTCAGTTATCTTCTCTATCTCCTGTACTCGTCTAATTGTACTTGCAGAGGGTTGACCTTCTGCTCTTTAGTCCCGCCTCTCAACTGTCAACCAACTGGTGTACAGGTTCCTATGTTGACTATCAGGCTGTGTGGTTTACAGTTTGCCTTTGTCCTGCCCTTGTAATTCTGGCATGTAACACCTCGTCTACCTTCAATTCCTCGTTTAGTTTAATTGTGTTTGCCTGTAGTTGTTCCCCATTTTTGCCCTAGTTGTGTGTTTCTTGTTGGAGTTGATGGTGTGTGTGACAGCTTGAGTACTGGTTTATGTACTCGGCGAACATGTTTGGAAAATTGTGTATAATAATCAGTTTAGAGATTACCTATTTAGGTACCTATCAGGCTCACCTTCGAGTCGCTGATAGGTACAGAGTTACTGCATGAAAAACTCTGAGTGTACCTATTGCACCTCTCCTTTTTAATGGGGGGGTATTTCGCACATTCTGCCAAGCCTCCTGGGGCCAGATTCACGAAAGCCCTTATGCAAGCACTTACAAACCTGTTCATCTTTTCTCAAGCTTTGGCGGCTTTGTTTCCAATTATTCAACAGTTAATGAGCTCCGAAGCACCAGGAGGCTTTTTATAACAATAACAACAGTTGAATGGGAAGTTTTCATGCTTGTAAACTGTTTAATAAATGTAACCAAAGCCGTCAAAGATTGAGGAAAAGATGTACACGTTCGTAAGTGCTTGCGTAAGTGCTTTCGTGAATGTGGCCCCATGGTCTGATGTGGTGTTATTTTCTGGTGGAGATTTTGGAACCAGTCTTTCTAGCCTTTCTAAGAGTAAATTATTATGAATCTCTCCCGCCTGCACTTTTGCCCAACCACTTGGGCTGGACGGTAGAGCAACGGTCTTGCTTTATGTAGGTCGGGGTTCAATCCCAAAGTGGTTGGGCACCATTCCTTCTACAAATTAGAGGTATTATCAGGCAACATAACTGTGACAAGGTAACTGAGGAAAAAGTGACAGGATGAACAACCCTGCGGATTTTCTCCCTATTGGGGGGTGCTGAACATGCTGCTATGGCGGTGTGTCCACTCACAGGGTGAGTGGACACTACCCTTCCCTTATTATGCACCCCATACCCATCATGTGGGCGGTAGTGGAAAGGGTTACAGAGGCACGTAATGGGCTCAGGGACTGAACCCCACAATTTATTTAGCTAAGCAAGTTACAATCTTGATGAGCTAGTTACGAAATTCAATGCACATCGTCACATCAACAATGGACTCGAGACCGACCACAAGTACAGTTTCTAAATTAAGGCAACTGACATATGTGGAGAGCTAGTGTCACAATTGATATGTTTGTCCTGCACACCGCCCCCCATCCAGTGGGCAGCGGTGGATAGGATTACAATCACTCAGTTACTACCTACAGTTAGCAGACTGGGGATATTTGGCCAACACTTCTGGCAGCATGTTACTTTGTATGAAATATCTACACATCTCTTGAACATTTGTTATAGAATTGTCTCTGAATTCACGTATCTTTTCGCACTCCATCACATAGTGACGGAGGGTGTGCGAATAATTTTGTTGACACAATTTACATTTGGTCAGGTCTATATCAGCAGATAATGAGAATTCCCAGAGATACTTGTAACCGAGTCTAAGCCGAGCAGTAGTAACATCTAGAAGTCTGCTGATTTTATTGGATGAACCATAGATGTGTGGCTCCTCTTGCATGATAGTATGATGATAGATGGAATTACTGGTGTCGATTTCACTTTGTCCTCAGTTCTACAAGATCTTGTTGAAGTTCTTGGTGTACTAGTGCTCTCAGACTGCTTATTGACATTCCAAGGTTATACTAAATTTCTCCTTTAAAGGCAGATTCTTTGGCTAACTCCTCAGCTCTATCATGCATTCGGAGGCCAACATGAGATGGAGTGCAGACGGGCCATCTGCAGCGACCACATCACAAATGATCCCAGAGTCCTCAGTACAAATGACTCTGCCTTCCTCTCAGTCTCCCCGCTCCCGCCAACCCTCAAGCACAGTCAGGATGAGAGGTTGTAACACTGCCCCAGTCCCCTTCCCAGCGGCTGGGTCAGTCCCTCCTTGAGAGGTTATCTTGAGATGATTTCGGGGCTTTAGTGTCCCGGCGGCCCGGTCCTCGACCAGGCCTCCACCCCCAGGAAGCAGCCCGTGACAGCTGACTAACACCAAGGTACCTATTTTACTGCTAGATAACAGGGGCATAGGGGTGAAAGAAACTTTGCCCATTGTTTCTCGCCGGCGCTTGGGATCGAACCCGGGACCACTGGATCACAAGTCCAGCGTGCTGTCCGCTCGGCCGACCGGCTCCCCTGCAGTAACGACACACAGATCTTCCCACACACGGCGGAATTAAGGCTGCCTTTACCGCTGTCAACACAACCCGTTCTCTTAAAAATAACGTCGCTTTTCGCTCGTACGCGCGTTATGGCCAAAAGTGGACGTAATTTGAAATGAAATCGACTCACAAAAGTGACGGACTGTCCCGTTTTCTGTTTGAGTCGTCCGGCTTACTCGGAAAGGTTAGGAGAGGAAACTTTCAATTAACGTTCCTACAACCCTCTGCCTTCATCCCTGGGACTAGAATGATTTTGTTTTTGTGTTCCCGCCAGAGACAACCCTGGCTGGCTCCCTCAACACCTGTGTCTCACATACGCCTTGCTTACCTAAGGCTTACTGGTGTACCCATATTGTTGTGTACAGTTTGGTTAGGAATATAACTAACTTCGCTTAGAAGGATCTAGTAACATCAAAATACTTTTAATAAATAATCAGTATTAGGATTATTGTACTAGATAACATATACATCGGATGAGGCTGTCGTCAGCCTGGGGGTAGTGGTGCCAGCCTGTGGTAGTGGTGCCAGCCTGTGGTAGTTGTGCCAGCCTGGGGTAGTGGTGCCAGCCTGGGGGTAGTGGTGCCAGCCTGTGGTAGTGGTGCCAGCCTGTGGTAGTGGTGCCAGCCTGGGGTAGTGGTGCCAGCCTGTGGTAGTGGTGCCAGCCTGGGGTAGTGGTGCCAGCCTGGGGGTAGTGGTGCCAGCCTGTGGTAGTGGTGCCAGCCTGGGGGTAGTGGTGCCAGCCTGGGGTAGTGGTGCCAGCCTAACAAGACAATTAGAGAGGGGGGCACCAAGGTCCAGGTACAAGAGGGCTCCCGCGCCTCCTCTGAACAAGAGATCAATTTAGCAGTGCGGGGAGCTATTTCACCCCCTCCTGAGCGCGAGGCCCGCCACCCAGGGCCCCCTCCCCGAGTACCAACCCTGGAGGTAGACCTCCCCCTCTGCCTCCACCGCACACCCTCCAAGTTGTGCCTCGAGGGGCGCCTGCCGGTGCTGAAGGCGGCACGACTAAGCGAGCGCACGGACCAGTGTTATTCGTGTCTCAAGCAATATGCAAGCTCACGTGGGGGTGCTTGCCGTCTCCGGTGCCACGGTGAAGCTGTGGCACTCCAGAATGGGGAAGGTTAGTGCCACCTCCCGACACCCCCCCCCCCCACATTCCGTGGGGGCCGGGTCCCCAGCAGCGTCTGTAGGGTAACCATACCCGCAGAAGGGGGGGGGGGTGGTGGGGGGGGGATGTTCTCTCTGCCACTGGCACCTAGATTTGCCCATACACGGCACTGCCAGCTCTGATCCCGGCCCTGTGCCAGCTAGAGTGCCCTGGCCACCTCCCCCCCCTCTCCCCCCCTGGTTACGTTTTACCCGGAGTGCAGTAAATATGTTTTTTCCTGGCCAAATAGGTTCGGCAGCTACTACTGACGTAGTAAAAATACTATTCGAGTTTCACGTGTGTAGTGGCAGTGGTGTTGAGTCCGCTGCCAAAAGAGGGAAGATTACTATATTGTAGGAGTGAGGTGGAGGGGGGGGGGGGGTGGCCGCCCCCTGAGACGCCCCCTGCCGGCAGTGCTTGCCCCGGGGCGGGGGGGGGGAAGACTCTCCTCACTTGCGTCTTCAACCTCAACATTGAAGGAGCGGTCTACAGAGGACGGGGGGGGGGGGGGGACATGATAGCTACATACAAGATTCTAAGGGGAATTAACAAAGTAGACAAAGCAGCAGTATTCAGCACAGAACCTGCGGAGCGAAGGGAGCACAGAAGGAAACCCAGGAAGCAGCCCGTAGCAGCTGTCTAACTCCCAGGTACCTATTTACTGCTAGGTAACAGGGGGCTTCAGGGTGAGAAGAGACTTTTTGCCCATTTGTCTCCGCCTCCACCGGGAATCGAACCTGGAACCTCAGGACTACGAACCCGAAGCGCTGTCCACTCAGCTGTCAGGCCGCCCTACATACGGTGGTATGTATGAAGGTGTAGCAGGAGAGTGAGTAGCCAGTGATTGTTGTTGTTGTTGTTATAGATTCAGCTACTCGGAACAAGTTCCAAGTAGCACGGACTATGGTGAGCCCGCAACCCGTAGTGGGCTTACCTGGCACAGGAGCAGTGCTCAGCCAGTGATTGCCTAACAGTCCTTACCTAACAGTGAGTGTCGAGAGGTGAGGTCTAGTCCTGTAGCCCCCCCCCCCCATTATAGCCAAACCTGCTGTGGTTTTAATTTGTAATTATCAGTTGTCTGGGACAGGAAACCTGTATTAGACAGGTTTACAGAGCTGCCCCCCCCCCCCTATGTCTATGCTAACTGCTGACCTCTCCCAGGATGAGCAACCTTTTCTGTCTTCCCGGGGGATTGAACTGGGGTCTCTCGGTTGTAACCTAAGGACTTAGACCACTATGCTACTAAGAGTGGTGGTGATACTGCCAGGGTTCTGGGCTGTCTGCGGCACCATAAGGACGTGACAGTGGAGAACCACCACCACTGTCACCACCACCACTACCACCACCACTGTCACCACCACCACTACCACCACCACTGTCACCACCACCACTACCACATTCCAATTATATATAGCCTAGTGGAGCCACTCTGGGGTCGCTGAGCTAGAAATTGCTCTTCCCCCCACGTCTCTGCACCAGGCTTGCCACCCGCAGGACCCCCTGCACCTTCCTGCGATCCAACATATGCCGCTTTGTGGTGATCAGGTTGGCAGCCCTGCTGGTCTGGCATTCCGGTTTGCTGTCTTGATCCTAGCTTTCAAAAATAGCTTCGAAGCTGACAAGTTATGGAAATAACGCCAAACGGCAACCACATCATGCCAGGAATATGGCCTTCGAGCTGAGAGTAGACCTTCTCCTGAGACCTGGAGCCTTCGAGCTGAGAGTAGACCTTCTCCTGAGACCTGGAGCCTTCGAGCTGAGAGTAGACCTTCTCCTGAGACCTGGAG